>NC_068986.1:64162189-64165243 GCF_001194135.2 Octopus bimaculoides
AAAACCTATTTGTATATGCTCCACAAGGGAAAACAAGGAACATAGTTTACAATGAGGTGTTATAATCACAACAGCAAGAAAGTATGTACATGATCACCTTCTTTTACGAAACTTCATTGACTTTCATATATTTATATTGATATACATATATATACGTGTGTTTGGGTGCGTGTGTGTATATACATCTCTATATATAAAGATGATGCGTAGTCTAGACGGCGTTTTTAGATTTCATTATTCTCTTTAACCCGGGCAACGCCGGGTATTTCTGCTAGTATACTTATAAATATATACATAAATTTACATCACAATCTTGATCAAGATAATCATAATTCAATAAATATAATGTATGTATGTATGTGTATATGTGTCTATGTATGTATGTATGAATATATGTATGCATATAAATGTATGTGTATATATGTATATACATCTATAATTCTGTCTTAGATTTAGCTGGCCGTAAACTTTTATTTCTCAATTCTATATCTCTACCATTCAATATTTACTGTCTCTGTGTGACAGAAATCCCAAAATAATATCTCTCTATCTCCCTCGTGCTCTGGCCTAACCCTCTCTGCTTTACTCTGTCTCTCTCGATCCCACCCTCTCTCTCTCTCTCTTCTCCTTCCTCTTTCGATTAACCCCTTGCTTCGCCAGATCTATAAAACTAGCACGTGCACCCCAATTCCCCCACTTGACCTAAATACATTTGCAGCAATAGCTGTGGTGCACCCGAGAAGTAAGGTGGAGAGGAGGTTCCGCTAGGTAAAGAACACAGGTACAAGATTTTCTGGGCAAGGAACACAGACGGGGTAGGGGGTGTGGGTATACTTCTTGCAGAGAAATGGGTGGATAAGGTAATTGAGGTAGCTAGAGTATGCGATAGAATACTTAAGATTAGATTAGTCCTTCACCATGGGTTAGCAACCATTATCTCGGCCTATGCCCCTCAGCCTAGGCTACCTGACAGACAGAAAGACCGATTTTATGACACCCTCTTGCAGACTACCTCATCGACGAATGACAGGGACCTTCTCTTTGTGGCTGGTGACTTCAATGGTCATGTTGGACAACATTCAGGGGGCTTCCATGGCGTACATGGAGACTATGGTTTGGTTCCCGCAATGAGGAGGGAACCAGGCTGATGGAGTTCCGTGATGCAAATGACCTTATGGTCTGCAATACTAACTTCAGGAAACCTGCCAGTCATCTAGTCACCTACCGTTCTGGCAGACACATTAGCCAAATTGACTACATCCTCGCCAGGAAAAGGGAAACATGGCTGCTTATAAATGCCAAAACCTTCCCAGGCGAAGAATGTACCCCACAACATAGACTAGTAGTTAGTGACTTCAGGATCAGGGCTAAGTGGTTGCCCAGATGACCAGCATGGAGGAGAAGGGTCTGGAAGCTCAAAGATCCTGCGAATGGACAGAGATTTAGAGACTTACTAGCAGTATAATCTGATGTCTGGATGTAACTTATTACGCCATCTACAATAAATCTTGCTAGGTGAAAATCAACTAAAAAAGAAAGCCTTACAATGAAAAAACCCTTATGATGTAAATATGTTCATAATTCAAAAGACGAAATTAATAGGGAAAGTCTGAAGGCTGTTTTGAGTAACATTATTAAGTGTATGTAAATTTCTTCCGTCTAATTGGCTATACAAATGCTTGTGCAAAACAACTTTTTGCGCTGCCTTGATTACATAGCAGGGTAATTCCTTTTAGCAGGAGGTAGGACGGCAATTTGTGATGAAGCAATTGCTGGTGATCTGTTGCTACACAGTTCTGCCAGAATTCTATCAGATTGGGCAGTAGATGTTGATGCACCATTTTGCATTATATTCAAAGTAGCTTCTGGAATGTGGTGAATTGCTGCAGTCTGTTGCTGTCTTTTTAAACCTGTTGCTTTCTTTCCCCAGCAAGCTCTCTTGTTTGGAGGCATAATCCATGTACATATTAAACAGAACAAAAAAAGTTATAACAGATGGCAGGGTCGGTAGTTTTCACATTTCGGTAATTTTTCAGATTAACACCCGCACGATTACGTAACCCTAACCTTGACCCTAAAACCGTAACACTAACGCTCATTGTAACCCTAAAAACCGTAACCCTAACACTAGTGAAAACCGTGCCGGTGTTAATCTGAAAAGTTACCCACATTTGTAATGAAGTTCACTGATTTGCAATGTGTTGTCCATAAGCTCCGTAGTTTGTATATTTACAAAACATGAGTTATCTTGTAGTGAATGCTTGTGTGTACGTGCGCGTGTATGCGTTTGAGAGACCGAGAGAGGGGAGGAAAGGAATAGAGAACGGGAGCAATGAAGAAAGAGAGGAAGGGAGAACGGAAGACAGTTATAAAATAGCAATGCATGCGCATGTTTATATAAGAAACACAGAAACTAAATCTTATATCTATAATGTTGATGTGTTTATGTGTATGTTGTCACAGATCACGTATGTGTGGTTGTGTGTGTTTTTACGTTTCTATGTTATGAAAAATATGTTAGAGGTAGAGGGATACAAGAAAGCTATTAAATGGGAGAGAAGAAGAACGAAGTGAGAGTGAAAACGTAGAAGGAAAGAATAGTCTTAAAGCAAGTTAATCTATGACTTTCTCTCTCTCTCCTTCTTTTACTCTTACTCTGTATATTATATGTTGAGCGCGTGGTCGATGTGTAAGAACGCCGGTACAGGTAGAAGGGAAGAAATATAAAAGTTGCTAGAAACAACAGCCAAATCTCCCTTAAATCACACAAAGTAAATGGAATTTTAAAAAATGTAATTACTGCACTGGAAAGTTCACATCAAGAAAATTCCATTGATGTAAAAATTTGTACAAAAAAGTGGAAGATGTGGATTTCTATAAACTTTTAAAAAGGCTTCACACAGATACAGAACTTCAGCATTATATATTAAGATGGGCAACACACACACACACACAGAGAAAATCTGCCTTTTATAGATAAGATTACTTGAAGCCTTTGACGAAATAGAGGGGGACATAGCTTCACACGATGTAGAAGACAACTGGAGGTTTCTA
>NC_068986.1:64165832-64167055 GCF_001194135.2 Octopus bimaculoides
TATATATATGGGCAACACACACACACACACTAAATTAAAAAATGTTAGTAAGTAAAAGTGTTTTAAAAAAGATTGTTAAATTTTCAGATTAATACCCGCACGATTTTCACTACATTGTTAGAGTTAATAGATTTTATTAGGGGGGAAAATGTTTATTTGTGTAGTTTTATGGATTTTATTCGTTATTAGGAGTTATTTTGACTGAAAAAATGACGCAGTAACCTAACTAATTGTATTTAGAATATTAATTCTGATTCTTTAATCCAAGAAATTTGGAATTGTGTAAATGTATGAATTTTAAACATACACACACACACACACAGAGAAAATCTGCCTTTTATAGATAAGATTACTTGAAGCCTTTGACGAAATAGAGGGGGACATAGCTTCACACGATGTAGAAGACAACTGGAGGTTTCTACGGGACAACCTACTCAGGGCCACTGACCAGATCTGTGAATGGTGCAAAGTCCTCTCTTGACCAAAAATAACGTGGTGGTGGAACAATGTTGTTGACATGGCTACTAGACAAAAGAAACAGGCTTGGAAGAACGGAATTGTATCAGACTGCCAGAAGAGAGGCTAGGCCAGACGGGAAGCGGATGAGAAAAAAATTGCCAATGTTCTGTGCCATGAGGACCAAAGACTTGAGGTATTTCGTGTTGCAAGACAGTGTGTGAGAGAGAATCGTGATGTCGTGGGAGAGAAATGTGTTCACATAGATGATGGTACACTTGCACTAAATGAGGCTGCAAAGAAAGAGGTTTGGAGACGCCACTACAAAAGATTACTCAATAAAGAGAATGAATGGGAGAAAGAGAGTCTGCCGTATGTCGACATAACAGAGGGACCAGCTATCCGAGTTGACAGTACCATGGTAGTTAAAGCAATTAAGAGTATGAAGACAGGGAAAGCCCTGGGCCCATCAGGAATCACTGCAGAGATGCTCAAAATATCTGGCAGTGTCGGCTATAGCCTAGTCACCCGTATTGTTAACCAGGTGATACACGAAAGAGTCATACCCAATGACTGGTGTAGCAGCACCATAGTCAACTGCTACAAAGGTAAAGGTGACATTTCAGTTACAAATAATTACAGAGGTATCAAGTTGTTAGATCAGGTAATGAAAGTCACGGAGAGGGTCATAGCCCAACTAATTAGGGAGCGAGTCAGTTTAGATGAGATGCAGTTTGGGTTCGTGCCATGGAAAAGCACCACTGATG
>NC_068986.1:64168047-64172534 GCF_001194135.2 Octopus bimaculoides
GAAGACCTGTTGAGGCAAGTAAATTTGAAATCGAAATCGAACCAAATTCGACGACTGGCACCCATGCCAACCTCTCCTTCATTGGACACTAAACTCTGCTTACGAAGACCTGTTGGGGCAAGTGAAATCGAAATAGTAATTGAACCATATTCGATGACTGGCACCTGTGCCAGTGGAGCACTAACAGCACTGTCCGAGCATGATCATTGCTAGAGCAGCTGTCTGGCTTCCGTGCTAGTGGCCCGTAAATAGCACCATTTGAGCGTGATCGTTACTAGCGTTGCCTTATTGGCACTTGTGCCAGTGGCACGTTAGAAAATCATTCGAGTGAGGTCGTTGCCAGTGTCGCTGGACTGGCTCCTGTGCAGGTGGCATGTAAAAAACACCATTTTGCGCGTGGCTGTTGCCTGTACCGTGTGACTGGCCCCTGTGCCGGTTGCACGTAAAAGCACCCACTACACTCTTGGAGTGGTTGGCGTTAGGAAGGGCATCAAGCTGTAGAAACTCTGCCAAATCAGATTGGAGCCTGGTGCAGTCATCCGGTTCACCAGTCCTCAGTCAAATCGTCCAACCCATACTAGCATGGAAAGTGGATGTTAAACGATGATGATGATGATGATACAAATACCTGTCAGTCTTTCCCAAATATGATCAACAGTCAAACACTTCTTCACTACAAACTGTGAGTTTCTTGAAAATCTTTCTTAAAACACATTTACTTACTACCAAATGTATATATACACTCAATACACATTAATACATACATACATACATACAAACATACATACAAATACACACATACATAAATGCAATTGACAAACTTGTATTCCCTACAAACTGAGTTTTTGGAAAATTTTTTCTCACACATTTACTTACTACCATATATACACACACACAGAATACACACTCATACATACATACGTACAAATACACACTCATACATGCATACGTACAAATACACACATACATACAAATAAACACATACATACAAATAAACATACATACAAATACCTGTCAGTCTTTTCCAAATATGATCGACAGTTAAACATTTATTCCCTACAAAGTGTGAGTTTCCTGAAAATCATTTTTAAAACACATTTACTTACTTACATATATATACACACAGAATACACACTAATACATACATACATACAAATACACACATACACAGAAATACATACATACTAATACCTGTCAGTTTATTTATTTATTTGCTCTTTCTTATCACCTCTTCCCCCTTCAATTTTACGCATACTTTCCAAGACAATTTCTCTGAACTTTCACCCTTTCTTTCAGACATTCAATGTCACCGAAAAAGAGAAGTTGCCTCAGTTGCCATACCGTGTCAGCACTGGCGCTAAAGGTGATTAGAGCAAACGAGTCCTCCAACTAAACTGCTTTTACACTTTCACCGAGCGCCTGACGTGCAGTGCAATTTGTCCATTATCATTTGCAAATGTGCTCTACGTTGCAGTGGAACAGTCGACAGTGAGAAGCTGCCCGCGGTGTGACGAGTACCAACAGCCATTACTGGCACCTATGGGCTTTCAAGTATGAGCCAAACTTTAATTACTCCATCTGCGCAGACATAAATATAGGGGAAATGTGCTTCAATTGCCAATTCTGCAATGCTAAAAAGTGGGCTGGGGAGAAACCTGGAATGTGCTGCTTAAATGGTAAGGTCAGCTTGCTCCCTCTTCCAGAACCGCCACAGCCTTTGAAGGAACTACTTACTGTTTCTACCACAAGGTCATCAAAATTCCTTCAAATCATCAGAAATTACAATTGTGTGTTTCAGATGACTTCTTTTGGGGCTAATGTTGTCACAGACAGTGGTTGGATGCCTACTTTCAAGGTCCAGGGACAGGTGTACCATCTTATTGGGTCGCTCCAGCCACTACAAAATTGCAAGCCTTCGTTCCTCCAAATTTACTTCATTTCCAACTACTGTAGGCAACTTGCTGTGCGGTACGGCATTATTGCACCACCTGCAAACACTGATGCTGATACTTTTGACAGGGACGTTCTACTCTGCAAAACATGCTTCATGAACACAACAGCTATATTTGCAGTTTCAAATACGCCTTGCAAACAGCCCCTTCACCAAACTTCACCATTGTCATCGATGCTGACAAAAGACCTTCTGGGGAGCACGCACGCCATTATAACACTCCTTCATGCAATGAAGTGGCTGTACTTCTCCATGGTGAACAGCACAATAAGCAAGACATACTTATTCATAGCTGTTACAGTTGTCTTCAACTAGAGCTGATACAGTACGTGCATGTCTGACGTCATCCACATTGTGGCCCCTGGTGGAGACTCTCAAACTTAACACTAACATGTGTGCTCATATGCGAGGTGATATAGCTTCAGCAGAGTTTTCTAACACCCTCCTTGCACTTGGCGAAGGCAAAACTCCCTGCGACAAAAAGGGTAATGTTGCCATCAATTCACTTGGTACCATTGTTAATACGCCTTCTGATCTCACGGATGCAGTATTCCCAGATCTCCAAGCAAATTATCAGAATATGGATTGGATTGGCCAAAAGGCTATTCTGGCCCCGAAGAATAAATCTGTTAATCATATTAATGATCAAATGCTAATACTCATTCCTGGGGATTGCTATATATATAAGTCTATCAATAGAACTCTTAACCCCGAGGACGTCATCAACTATCCAATAGAGGTACTAAATTCCTTTCAGCCCCCTGGACTACCCCCACACATTCTGAAACTTAAACTTGGTGCCTCTATAATGCTCATTCAAAATTTGGTTCTGCCGAAACAATGCAATAGGACACGTTTGATTATTAAGTCCTTATCTTCTGATCTAATTGAGGCCACAATAATCACAGGGTGCAGTTGAGGCAATGTTGCGCTCATACTGAGGATGCATCTTTTCCCATCAGGAACAGACTACCTTTCACATTTTGGAGGTCCCAGTTTCCAGTCAGGCCATGCTTCGCAATGTCAATTAACAAAGCACAGGGACAAATGCTGTCTGTCGCGGGAATACATTTGGGGGAGCCGTGTTTCTCTCATGGTCAGCTTTACGTTGGCTGCTCGCATGTGGGCAGCAAGAGTGATGCTTTCGCATTCATTCTACAAGGAAAAACAAAAGACATTGTGTATTAGGAGGTTTTATTGGATTACTTCGCTTCCTAATTTTAACTTTTTTTAATTAAAAAAAATTTTTGCCTTTCCGTCAGTAATTTCTAAGTAGGTGTAGGTTAATATTCATTGCAGTGCACTTGACACTCCCAACCATCAGCTGTAAAAAGGCTGATTCTCGTGGCGTTACAAAGCTTCATTACAAATCAGACCCTGCTCAAAAATCAGCTGTTCTTCCTCACCAGCCCCCATTCAGCGGGCATCGGAGGACCATGGACACGTTACTATTTCACTTCCATACGACTCTCAAACGGTCAACAATGCTTTTATGACAACATTTACATTTTTAGGTGGTTCCCTGCAATTACTTCACACTTCACCAACACCTGGCCTCCATTCAGCTCTATTTCCCTCCCTTTGTCAGCACAGCAGCCTCTTCTTCTATATCCGACGTACATGAAACATCTCCCCCCTTCCATCTTCTCTCTCAACATTACAGTTTACATCAGCGGCAACAGGATCACGACATACAATTTCAAAACCAAGCAACATATCATTTTATACAACAACAAATGTAATCATAACGACGATCAATGAAACAAATGGATACAATTAATTACATGAAGTAACTATCTCTTACATGCCATTACAATTTACATCAAATAACAAGACTTCAAAAGTCGATAAAACTAAATACATACATCCTCTCTCTCACCATTATATTTTACACCATTACATTTTACAACAAATACAAAATATTCAAAAGTAACAGGTCATTTTACACAACATCTCCATGACAGAGGTGTTGTGATTCATCTATTCAGCACCACTACACTCTTGTCAGTCTGACATATGGTGAGTAGATGCTATTGTTGTATATTTTCAAACTTACCCATATTTACTTACCAATGATTAATCCCCCTCTTTCCTCCATAGGGCATCTGTTCTGTTTTCACAGAGCATGAAGTTTTGTAACAGCACATCCACTGCTGTTGGTGGAAAAGGAACACGCCGTATTCACCTGCGAATGTTTTGCACACTCTTACATGACTACCTACCAAATTGTTACAATTGTAAGAACAATAATACAGCCTTTTCAGGGCCACCTCACATTCTATTGTTACCCCTTCTTAGAGTGTTGCAATGCTCTTTGTAAGGCTTTCTATTCAGTTGCAAATCGATTGGTTGGGTGTTAACTTATATCAATCTTTGCCTCAATAATCATAATTGAGTAGAATCATTAACAGTACTTTAAAGCAATTAAACCCCGAGCAACACTGGGCACTTTTGCTAGTTCTAAATAAAAACTGACTCTCCGGCAGACACTCTAGCCAAATCGACTACATCCTCGCCAGAAATAGGGAAAGAGGGC
>NC_068986.1:64175481-64177062 GCF_001194135.2 Octopus bimaculoides
CTGTAGGATTTTCGAGCGAGATCGTTGCCAGTGCCCCTGGACTGGCTTGTGCGGGTGGCACATAAAAGACACCATTTCGAGCGTGGCCGTTTTCGTGCGGGTGACACGTAAAAGCACCCACTACACTCTCTGAGTGGTTGGCGTTAGGAAGGGCATCCAGCTGTAGAAACTCTGCCAAATCAGACTGGAGCCTGGTGTTGCCATCCGGTTTCACCAGTCCTCAGTCAAATCGTCCAACCCATGCTAGCATGGAAAGCGGACGTTAAACGATGATGATGATGATGATGATGATGATGATGATTGATACATGTATACACATATACATATCCAGCACATGCAACTGAAGAAGTATTTAATTAAAATAGCTGTCTATGTATGTGGTGCATTCCAGAAGCTTTGGGACTTCTTTTCGGAGAGGGAGTTATAAATGTCCTAGATTATTGTAATTTTAGTATCTCATTACTATACATCTAATAAACTGACCTGCTGTCATTTGTAATTCTTGATTGAAGGAGATAGCTGTAAATTCATTTTAAACACATCCTACTAAACACTGCTTATCACAGCTGACTTGTTTGCAGAATGTAGTTTGGAGATGAAGACAATTCGGAAGTTCACTATGCAATAAAGTTTTGTGTTAAACTGGGCAAAAATGCTAAAGACTTATGAAATGCTCCAGACTGCTTATAGATTAACTTGTCTGAGCTGAGCATCTATTTTTTGTTGGCACAAGAGGCTAGGCAAAGCAAGTCCCCTGGGAAGTTCATGGTGGTCTCCTTTTTTGACAGCAAGAACATCATTTACATCCACTAGTTTCCCTCTGACTAAATGGTCAACAAAGAATACTTTAGGGGTGGTTCATGAAGAGATTTTGACACAAATGGTCAGAGCCCTTCCACTTGTATCAGTGGCACCTGCACCAGGACAATGCACCCATCTACAATTGACAGAGATGAGCATCAAAACTGTCACTCACCCTCCCTACAATCCAGACCTTGTTCTCTGTGACTTTTGGTTGTTCCTCAAGCTGAAGGAGAACCTAAGAGGCAGTCATTTTGAAGACATTGAGAAGATGAAACTGTGACAAGAGTTCTGGACACCTTCACTTTGGAGGACTTCTATGGGGTCTTCACAAAGGTACTGGAGCACTACAAGTGCACTGAAATCAGGATCCTACTTTGAAATTAATAACTCATTTTCATGTATCAAACCTTCTGACCCTAAAACTGTAACCGTAACACTAACCATAATCCTAACCCTAACCCTAAACCCTAACCCTAAAACCCGAACCCTAACACCCTAGTGAAAATCGTGCGGGTGTTAATCTGAAAAATTACCCACATTTCTAATGAAGTTCACTGATTTTGCAATGTGTTGTCTTGTCAGTCAAACTAGAGCGTTTGATCCGGTGGCAAAAATTTTTAAAAATTAGTCTAATAGGTGTAAAACAACTTGCTGGGAACGAATATGAAGAAAAAAACGTGCGCTCGCGAACGGGGGGAGGGTGGGGAGAGGGCTTGGAACATTCACATCGTGAATGTTCCGAGATGCCTCACCAGAGCCAAGAAACAAAAAAAAAAT
>NC_068986.1:64177341-64184346 GCF_001194135.2 Octopus bimaculoides
GAGAACGGAAGACAGTTATAAAATAGCAATGCATGCGCATGTTTATATAAGTAACACACAGAAACTAAATCTTATATCTATAATGTTGATGTGTTTATGTGTATGTTGTTGTCACAGATCACGTATGTGTGGTTGTGTGTGTTTTTACGTTTCTGTTATGAAAAATATGTTAGAGGTAGAGGGATAGAAGAAAAGTATTAAATGAGAGAGAGATAGAAGTAAGAGTGAAAAGGACTTAAAGTTAATCTATGACTTTGTATGTATCACTTTCTCTCTTTCTCTCCCCCTCTCTCTCTGTCTCTCTCTTTTACTCTTACTCTCTATATTATATGTTGAGTGCGTGATTGATGTGTAAGAACACCGGTACAGGTAGAAGGGAAGAAATATAAAAGTTGCTAGAAACAACAGCCAAATCTCCCTTAAATCACACAAAGTAAACGGAATTTAAAAAATCTAATTACTGCACTGGAAGGTTCACATCAAGAAAATTCCATTGATGTAAAAATTTTAATGAAAACGTGGAAAATGTGGATTTCTATAAACTTTTAAAAAGGCTTCACACAGATCCACCACTTCACCTTTATTATATACTAGCAGTATAACCCGACCTTGTCCGGGTGTGACTTATTACGCCATCTACGATGAGTCTTGCTAGGTGAAAATCAACTAAAAAAGAAAGCCTTACAACGAAAAAACCCTAATGATGTAAATATGTTCATAATTCAAAAGACGATGAAATTATTAGGGAAAGTCTGAAGGCTGTTTTGCATAACATTATTAAGCGTACGTAAATTTCATCTGTCTAATTGGCTATAGAAATGCTTGTGCAAAACAACTTTTTGCGCTGCCCTGATTATACATAGCAGGGTAATCGCTTTTAGCAGGAGGTAGGACGGCAATTTGTGATGAAGCAATTGCTGGCGATCTGTTGCTACACAGTTCTGCCAGAATTCTATCAGATTGGGCAGAAGATGTTGATGCACCATTTTGCATTATGTTCAAAGTAGCTTCTGGAATGTGTTGAATTGCTGCAGTCTGCTGCTGTCATTTTAAACTGGTTGCTTTCTTTCTCCCGTAAACTCTCTTCTTTGGAGGCATAATCTATGTATATATTAAACAGAACGACAAAAGTTATAATAGATGGCAGGGTCGGTGCTTTTCACATTTCTGTAATTTTTCAGATTAACACCTGCACGATTACCCAACCCTAACCCTAAAACCCTAAACCTAACCCTAACACTAACCCTAAAACCCTAACTCTGACCCAAAAACCCTAACCCTAACTCTGACCCAAAAACCCTAACCCTAACCCTAACACCCTAGTGAAAATCGTGGTATATTTACAAAACATTGACGAACATGAGTTATATTTTAGTGAATGATTGTGCACTTGCATGTATGCGTTTGAGAGAGCGAGAGAGGAAGAGGTAGAGAGAGGGGGAGAAATGAATAGAGAACGGGAGCAATGAAGTGAGAGAAAGAGAGGAACGGAGAACGGAAGACAGTTATAAAATAGCAATGCGTGCGTGTGTTTATATAAGAAAGACACAGAAACTATATCTTATATTTATAATGTTGATGTGTGTATGTGTTTATGTGTATGTTGTTGTTATAGATCACATATGTGTGGTTGTGTGTGTTTTTCCATTTCTATGTTATGAAAAATATGTTAGAGGTAGAGGGATACAAGAAAACTATTAAATGGGAGAGAGGAAGAAGAAAGAAGACTTTGTATGTATCACTTTCTCTCTCTCTCCCTCTTTTACTCTTACTCTCTATATTATATGTTGAGCGCGTGATCGATGAACGCCGGTACAGGTAGAAGGGAAGACATGTAAAAGTTGCTAGAAACAACAGCCAAATCTCCCTTAAATCACACAAAGTAAACAGAATTTTTAAAATCTAATTACTGCATTGGAAAGTTCACATCGAGAAAATTCCATTGATGTAAAAATTTTTACGAAAAAGTGGAAAATGTGGATTTCTATAAACTTTTAAAAAGGCTTCACACAGACACAACTTCACGTTTATTATAATAGATAAGATAAGATATATATATACACACACACACATACAAACATCATAAGCAGTTGTCCAAATATGTCATCACGGTATTATCTACTAAGACATGATGTAGCAAGGATGCTGTATAATGGGATCTGTTGGAAGGATAACCCTGAGGCCAAAGAAATAAGAACCCACAGTAGGGTTGAGGCCAAAGCTCCTAATGATAACGAGTACTGGTGAAATGTCCTTTGAGATATCTGTAGTTACTCTACCCTGATTACAAGTTCATATCCCAGCACCTCCATAATTACAAGTAATTATTGGGGTAGTGGGATACGTAACACACTGCCTAAGTATCAATCTTGAGAAATTAGGTTTTTCAAAACCAGAAAGGAGACAGCTGATTTGAAGACTAGATCCAGGCCATCACTGGAACTGTAAAAATTTCTGAAACTTTCCAGAAGTTTATCATTTAATAATATATGCACATGTGTAGACATGCAACTAACTATATACATGAGAACACATACATAAAAAAACATATAAATCTGCACATGCACTGACTCCAAGTAGTGCATATAAATATACATACATGCAAAAATACTCTCTTTTACTCATTTCAGGCAATTGACTGTGGCCATGCTGGAGCACCGCCTTTAGTCGAGCAAATCGACCCCAGGACTTATTCTTTGTAAGCCTAGTACTTATTCTATCAGTCTCTTTTGCCGAACCGCTAAGTTACGGGGATGTAAACACACCACCATCGGTTGTCAAGCGATGATGGGGGGACAAACACAGACACACAAACATATACACACACATACATATATATATATACGACAGGCTTCTTTCAGTTTCCGTCTACCAAATCCACTCACAAGGCTTTGGTCGGCCCGAGGCTATAGAAGACACTTGCCCAAGATGCCACACAGTGGGAATGAACCCGGAACCATGCGGTTGGTAAGCAAGCTACTTACCACACAGCCACTCCTGTGGTTGTTGAAATTCCAATGAAGGAGCCCTGGATCTAGGTTAGAAACCAGCTCCTTCATTATTGGCAAGAAATCTTGAAGACTGAATAATGACATACATACACACATACATACATGGGGCAAAGGTGTGTACTGTCATAGAGGTCAGCTGCCCAGCAGATATAAACAGCTCTTTGAAAATCAAAGAAAAAGAGGATAACATGGACAACTGCTTCGGAACCTCCAGCTTCTTTATCCAGACTATGAATTCATATTCATACCAATAATAATTGGAGCACTAGGTATTTTTAATAAATGCTTAAAGGAGAATCTGGATAAACTGGGATTTCCAGAAAGAGAAATCGACTGGCTACTTCGTACATTACAAGTGCAATCTGTGAGTGGAACAGTAAAAATATGCAAGACTTTTCTCAAGTTCCAAATGTGAATTTGTCTGTGTTAATTACATCCCAAAGATGGAGCCTTGTATCTTTGTTGGAAACCGGCTCCCTCCGCAGTGGAAGATTACCCCTGTACTGGTTCCTGTGCCAGTGGCATGTAAAAAGCACCCACTACACTCTCGGAGTGGTTGGCGTTAGGAAGGGCATCCAGCTGTAGAAACTCTGCCAGACCAGACTAGAGCCTGGTGCAGCTGCTGACTCTCCAGACCTCAGTCAAACAGTCCAACCCATGCCAGCATGAAAAATGGACGTTAATCAATGATGATGAAAAAATAGAAGAGACATACAGATGAGTACACACACAAATATATAATATGCTTGTGTACATATGTGCATATTGGTAAGGAATGTAAACATTGGTGAGAAACTTGACAAAAAAAAAAAAACAGAAAAAACATTGCATTATCAATGAAGTCCCTTGGGTCATTTGTTCTGCTTGAGTTAAAGATGCTCCCTTGTCACTCTCATCCTCAGAAATACATTGAACCAGTGACTACACATGTGGAACATGTAACCAATGATACTGTTGTTCACAAATTGTGTTTATGAAATAGGAATAAATAATTACTACACTGCAGTACCTATTCAGAATTTGGATTACTTCACCTTTGATTGTTAAGTTTCTTGGTTACAGATACAACACAATGTTGGTGATAAACAGGATACAAGCACTCAACCTCTTGATTAGTTGTTGTGTAGCTACTTGACTTTGCTGCAAAGGCTCTCACTTTGGTAAATGAGGTGAGGGTTGCAATTTGTAGCAGCAGTTTGTTCCACTAAGCCTTTATAACTATTATGTGAGCAACCACTTATTAAATTGATAGTTATTTTTATTGCTGTTTATTTCTCCATTTTGCATGAGTGTGGTTAGACTCAGTTGCTTGACTTCCTAGTCACAAGAGATATCTTTGTGGGTGAAGGGAACAGTTGATTATATTGTAGTACATCTGGTATTTATTTTTATTGTAACTGGAGACAGTCAACCTTGGTAGTAAAGTTTGAACTGAAAACATAAAATGATGTACTTAGATAATGCAAAGCATAAAAGAAATTGATATTTAATATCTAACACGTTGATACTTGATAGGTTTAAAATTCATAAAATCGAAGATTTAATTATAAGGACAAGTAAATTTGAATTTTTATATTATGTGTGTGAGTTACTGCCTCCATGATTGTTGTAAATGAGTGTCATCATCATCATGCAAGCTGTGTCCTTCATTTCCAATCTTCCATGAAAACATGTCTGGTCATAGGTACTTGTAAACAGATAAAGGCTGGTGACAGGACGGGCATCTAGCTGTAGAAAATCTGCCTCAGCAAATATCATTGACCCATGCAAGCAAGGAAAAGTATGCATTAAAGCAATGGTGATGATGATCATCAGGATCTTTGCATTATTATGTACCAAACAGTTTTTCTTGAATATTATTTAATCCTTTGGCACTTAATTCAGCCATGTTGAGCCTGTATACTCTACATGTTTTATGTTAAAACAAACCAGATCCAACCTCTCATGCTTATCCCATGTCATTCTAAAAATATACAAACACATCATTGAAATCTTGAAGCTACAAAATAATTCTAAACAATGTGAATAAATAAGCAATACATTTGACAAAGAAATCTGAAGCTAAAGGGTTGATTACAAAATTAATTTGGGTAATCAGATATGCCCTATTACTTTATGGTATTGTGATTAGATAGCATTAAATTCCGTGTTTTTTTAATATTTATTCAAATCAAGACTGAAGTATCATAATCCTTCCATCAGTTTAGTATACAGATATGACTAAGGGATTCAGAAGTTTGCTTTGAAACTATGTTATTTCAGGTTTAATCCTATTGCTTCACATCTTGAGTGTCTTTCATTACAACCTCACATGACTAAAGCCATGTGAATGAAATTTGGTGGACAGGAACATTTTTGAAGGCGGTAAGCTGGCAAAAACGTTAGCACGCCAGGCGAAATGCTTAGCGGTATTTCGTCTGCCGTTACATTCTGAGTTCAGATTCCACCAAGGTCGACTTTGCCTTTCATCCTTTTGGGGATTGATAAATTAAGTACCAGTTACATACTGGAGTCGATGTAATCGACTTAATCCCTTTGTCTGTCCTTGTTTGTCCCCTCTATGTTTAGCCCCTTGTGGGCAATAAAGAAATAAGGAACATTTTTGAAGTTCATTGTTCCTAGGTGTCCAGTTTAAAAACACAACCTGACTTTTGGGTGTACAGCATTTAATTCCTTCTTAGGAATTGAACTCTACCCCTTGGTTTATAAGCTACTTATTAACAAACCTAGCTGCCAAAATGACTTGTGAACAATCAAGAATCAGTTTTCTTCTGCATTGTTTTGGTGCCCAAAGTTAAACACAAAGGAAATTAGCCATTTGAGCCACTACTGGCTTACAAATTAACATCAGTGCTATATCAAACCAACAACTTCTCTATCACATTAAACACAATAATGAAGCTCAGAGTATTTCACTGACAGGGTTGGATGGTTTGGCAGGATCTGTCAAGCTATATTGAGCTCCAGTGTCAGTTTGGCATGGTTTCCTTCCCTATACCAGCTACTTTACAGTGCTTCTTTCATTCCACTGGCACTAGTGAGGTCACTAAGTAACTTGCAAGACAGCAGAAACAAAGTGCTTTAAAGACATCATTTTCTGTTGTGATGTGCCGGTGGCATGTAAAAGCACCCATTACACTCTCGGAGTGGTTGGCGTTAGGAAGGGCTTGTTTACTCATAAATGTTTGATATATTGGCTATTTGTGGTTTCATAAAATTTTCTGTTGCATTAAGAAGCATATATTTTTATGAATAAAAATATTTAACAATTGAGGTTTTGAGAATTAATATTCCCATTGTTCTTATGTAACTCATCATAGCAAACTTCACTTGGCAGTCTTCCATTCCACTTGTCATTACTAATCGATTAAATATTGTTTCAGGGTGGGCCTTTCATGAGATCCACCCTGTTGCCAGGTCTCTGATTTGAGAATAACAATTTTTGCCTGCAGCTCTAAGGATGTTAATACATCTCCCTAAATTAACAATATGTAAGAATTATTGCAATAGCATTCTGAATACACATACAGATATCCTACTTTTCTTGTTCTAAATAAAATCAAATACTCTTTTGGCCTTAATTGTAGGCTGAACTCAGCCAGTATGAAATCCAAATCCAAAGAAATTAAGCTAACAAAGGAGTGAGTCTCTGTATTCTTACTCTCTGTAATTTAAACATATCCAAACTAGTTGGTATTTTTTGTCATAAGTATGTCTAAGAAGGGCTTGTTTTGGTATATTTCATCATGACAATGACCACTACCACCACCTATCCATTTTAGCCTGCTGTTAAGTAGAAGAAATAACACACATCAAAAATATGTTGGGAGTAAAGTACTTCAAAAGAGTGTTCCACCTAAAAAAAAAATGGTATTATTTGATGCCTTCACCCACACGATTATCACTAAGGAAAAAAAAACTCAGATTTTTATGCATGGAATCAAGTACCCTGACCTCCTAATATGCTGCAAATCCTTTATTTTTGTTCAGAAAA
>NC_068986.1:64185444-64186217 GCF_001194135.2 Octopus bimaculoides
AGAAGGCTCGCCGTGAGAGATGCGAGCCAAGTGCCAGTAAAAGGAACCAGAGAGTGACAGACAACCGTTATATATAAAGAGAGTAAGTTTATTAACATAGTGAAACTGTAGAGTCTGCGTGTGCGTGCATGCGGTATATATAAATAACACAATACATAAGTCAGGCCTTCGTGTACAAGAGTATGTATACAACAATATGAATGACAGACTGTCGTATAAGCAAGAGCGTGTGTACAATATGTGAGAGTACAATATGCGTAGAAGAGAGGAATACAGAACATAGAAAGAGTGTCTGTAACATAGACTATAAAAGTCCTAAACAGAGATAAAGAAATACCAGTTCGTTTAAGAGTTACACAAGGAGATAGAATGTTCATACGCAGGAAGTTGTGGCCAAGAGATCAGGGCTGTGGTGTCACATGTTGTGTGTGTTGAGCGTCGATGCTGCGACCGGTTACCTGGTACAGAATATTCTCTTTGTGGTAGAAATAATCCACTCATACAGTGTCGAGATGAAACCGCGTTTGTTGATGTTGGTGTGTACTCTGGTGGTGGTGTTGCTGGCGACGACATTGTTGTAGACATGGTGGTGAAGTCGCTGGAGCTGTGTTTTGTATGTGGTCGCGACGACTGGTATAGTTGGAGCGGGCTTATTTATAGATAAGATAGGGCTCCAGAAAACAGGCAGAAATCACTCTCACGTGACCTTATTAGAAGGCCACGATTGGACGGAATGCACCCTGGCGCGAAACAGAACTGGTGATGATTGCTGC
>NC_068986.1:64186482-64187796 GCF_001194135.2 Octopus bimaculoides
TATATATATATATATATATATATATATATATATATATATATATCATTATATATCGTCATCATCATCATTCAAAGTTTGGGTAAACCTCGTCACCCACTCACTCTCTCTCTCTCTTTCTTTCTCTTCCTTTGAGGTGACGGTCCAAATAAGTGTCCCGGAACTGCACTGGAAGGAAGACCTCCCATCTGCTACCACTGTGGAGTACGGGGTCACATGCAAGCGAGGTGTCCTCAGAAACAAGAAGTGGAACAGGTAGTAGAATAAGAGGAGCAGGAGAGGGAGGTGGAGCAAGGTGTGTTGGCGCAGGGCCAGGTAAAGGATGTAATGAAAGCAGCAGAAGTGAAACACCAAGTCGGAGAAAGAAAGAAAAGAAGGGAGAAAATGCATTATCGCCTCAAAAGCCCACAGAAAAAAACGAAAAGGCAATTTGGAGGAGATGCAGACAGAAGGTGCAGAAGTAGCAAAAAAAAAAAAAAAATTGCGGAAGAGAGAACAAATGGAAAAGAAAGTATGCAGAAAGGAAGTGAAACAACAACTAGGAGTGGCAGTAAGATGGACACACAAGTACCAGGAACATCGGGAGAGAGTGGAGATGGGAAGTGGGAAGTGGAGGCGAAAAGAAGAAATTTGTGGAGGTTGGTGGAATACAAGAAGTGTATAGAGATAGAGAGAGGATTACGAAGATGAAAAATGTCATAAGAGTTAAGATAACGGGAATTGAGGGAAATAAACATACAGAGGACGACAAGGCGGTTTTGCTGGAAAGTGACAGAGCGGATAAATTGAAAGAATTGTTTGGTGAGCAGATGGATGTGGTTTAGATGTGACCATTTGTCACCAGTTTTGGCATTCGAAGACATTGTGCAATACTTTGCTATGAAAATAGTAAGTAAAATCTGTAAAATTGAAATGTGTTTTTTTTTGTTTTTAAAAGTACTATAAACTGTACACGAACAGGAACTGCATAAACAGTTAAATGACACGGATCTTTCTGATTTGACGGGCACCACTTGTTTTCTTAACGAAACACTTTCAAACTTAGGATACTGGTAGAATGTGTCATATAAAACATCTTTTTCTCTTAACCTTCTTAACAAAAATTTCTTCTTAATAAGTTATTTCATGTTAAAGTTGTCGTATTTCTGTAATTTCAACCAATCACTGACGTCTATTCAGCTGAATACAGTTACTGCTGTTTTTGTAAACAATAATTTTTGCTGGTGTCAAGAGTGTTATTCCCTGTTTAATTATATCATTATTCCCTAGTAAGGGTTTAGGGTTAGGGTTCGGGTTTTAGAGTTAGGGTTATGGTTA
>NC_068986.1:64187989-64189375 GCF_001194135.2 Octopus bimaculoides
GTTATGGCAAAAATAATCATAACCCTAAAACTAACCCTAACTCTAAAACCCGAACCCTAACCCTAAAGCTAAAACCAGTACAAACGCACGAACAATGTCATAAATAACAGTATCACGGATAGTTGTTGTTGACAAACTACAGCACTAATTTTATTCAAGGGAAAAGATCCCATGACACCATTAGAATATGTTGTTTACATTCCACGGCAGTAATTGTTTTCACCTCAGTAGACGTCAGTGATTGGTTGAAATTACCGAAATACGACAATTTTTTACATGAAATAACTTCGAATACAAAATTTTTTATCTGTGCTATAACACAAAATATACAAGTATACGAAGTTTGAAAGTGTTTCGGTGATCTTTCTGATTTGACGGGCACCACTCGTTTTCTTAACGAAACACTTTCAAACTTGGGAAACTGGTAGAATATGTCATATAAAACATCTACGAAGTTTGAAAGTGTTTCGGTACCAAAAACACTACATAAAACATAAATGAAAAGTGTTGCCCGTCAAATCAGAAAGATCCAATGACACTGCGTATGGGGCGCGAATAAGATATTTCATTTTTCTTATTATATCACTGTAGTCATAGTCATTCAATTTTCGTTTTATGTACCCCACTGTACTGTGTTGTTTGTCTTTGTTCATCCCTTCTTTCTAAGAGCTATATGCTTATAATAAAGGAAAAAACACCTTTTTCGTCTGCGACACAGTGTTGTTTTCAGTTGTAACCTGCAGTATGTGAGTTCGTTTCCTGTTCTGTTATTGCGAATTTATGTTATATTTGAATTGAAAATTTTATTGGAATTTGAACTGTTATCCTGTAGAAAACTATAATTTTCGTCCTACGGGGTAGAAAATTTCTGTAAATTTATTGAACTGTGATTTTGCAAAGACAGTTTCTGGAAATTTTCATGTCATTTGTGACCAACGAAGTTATGGACACTCAACCAGCTGTCAGCTATGCTACGGCAGCAAGAAGGGGTGTAAATAGCGACGTTGTGCAGGTCAAAGAAGTAAAATTCGACAAACAAAGACTAAAAAAGGCTAACGAGCTAATTGTTAAAGAAGGAAACGCAGTAAATTTTCAGATTAACACCCGCACGATTTTCACTAGGGTGTTAGGGTCAGGGTTAGGGACGGAATTCCCTTACCCTGACCCTAAAACCCTAACACTAACACCCTAGTGAAAATCGTGCGGGTGTTAATCTGAAAATTTACCGGAAACGCTATTATATATATGTATATATATATATATATATACACCAAATATACACAATATATATCTATATTTAATAACGAACCATGTAATTCACACTGTAAATTTTATTTCTGTAAAATGTTGGGAGTGGGTAAAATTTCCGAGGCTTTCACCTCACCC
>NC_068986.1:64189732-64198143 GCF_001194135.2 Octopus bimaculoides
TTCACTAGGGTGTTAGGGTCAGGGTTAGGGACGGAATTCCCTTACCCTGACCCTAAAACCCTAACACTAACACCCTAGTGAAAATCGTGCGGGTGTTAATCTGAAAAATTACCGAACACTGTCTAACATCAGCAAAAAGGTGGAAATAGCAACCATTGAAGAAATGGAGGAGTGCCTCAAGGAGGTGAAGCACTTTACCACGTACTACACCAGAGGCAAGAAGTACGGCACAGTGGAGGTACGGTTTGCGACCGAACAAGACGCAATAAAGTGCTCCACTGTGCTATTAAGGTCGGGTAAGTGTGCACTACTGTCAACTTACTGTGGCAAACGTGCGGCCAGAATTAAGATAGGCAGAGTGCCCCCAGAAATTGATGAAACGTGGCTGGTGGCGGCAATCCTCTAAAACGCCGAGGAGGAAAGCAATGTCCTGAAGGTTACGAGGACAACTGAGGTAAACTGGTTTGCACACGGCCTTGAGGTGACGGTCCAAAGCATTGTCCCGGATCTGCAGAAAACTGTGGATGAGATTGTGTTGCCGGAGGAGGCAAACTACGAGTGGTAGTGGAAGGAAGACCTCCCATCTGCTACCACTGTGGAGTACAGGGTCACATGCAAGCGAGGTGTCCTCAGAAAAACAAGTGGAACAGGAGGTAGAGCAGGTGCAGGAGGAGGTGGAGCAAGGTGTGGTGACGCAAGGCCAGGTAAAGGAAGTAAAGGAAACAGTAGAAGGAAAATACCCAGTCGGAAAGACAAAGAAAAAAAGGGAGGAAAATGCATTATCGCCTCCAAAAAGTCCGCAAAAAAAAAAAAAAAATGAAAAGGCAATTTGGAGGAGATGCAAATAGGTGCAGAAGTAGCAAAAAAAGACATTCTGTGACATCTTGTGTGTCTCTTGTTATAGGTCCGAGTTTTCCAAAGCCATTTGAATGGATTTGGTAGATGGAAGCATGTTGCATGTGTGTGTGTGTCTCCTTGTCTTCACATTGTGTGACAGATGTAAATGAACATCATCATATAAGCAGGTGGTGTCGTTTGTTTCTGATTTTCTGTGGAAACAGGTCAAACCATAGGGAAATATTACATTGCTTGGTAGTAGGTGACGGTTGGCAAAATAAAGGGTAGAAAAATCTGCTTCAACAAATTCCGTTTGACTCATACAAGAATGAAAAAGTGGACTTTAAACCGATGAAAATGATCTCCTTATGCAGTTACTCTGTCACATTGTTACCTTCATTTTTAACTCATAGTCCTCGCTGAACATTTCGTCTTCACAAGCTTTGCTATGTCTTGAGTAATTAGTTGTTGCGCACTGGGTAAAAACTACAAAACAAAATAAACCCCCATCCAACAAACAAACGAAAGTTTCAATGGTCGATTAGAAGCCGCGCACCGACTACATTTATAAATGTCTTTTACGATCTAACTTAGATAATAGGGGAAACAACTCTTTCTATTACTATGACTGACTGCGATTAAAAAAAGTTTTGTTTATAAAAATTATCAATATTCGAGTCTTTTTTTTTTTTTATTGTTATAAAGGATTTTTGTTGATTATTGGCAGAAATATCATTGATAAGAAAAGACTTTATTCACACAATACCTCAGCAACCTTCAATTATCGTCCAGTGAATTGATATTTAAATAAAAAAATCTAATTTAACAATGAGTTCAGGATATTTGTAACAGTGACATTCTTTATTAAGAATGCGAGGCACATATTTTTCCCTTTTATTATGCAAAGACCTGAAATTGTGTTGTGTAACGTAGCTCACACATTTTTTTTATTACAGTATTGGTACCACAGGTAGATGCATCTTCTATCTATTCCGGTCATTTGACTGCGGCCAGTCGTGGTACCGCCTTGAAGAAATTTTAGTCGAATGAATGAATCCCAGTACTTATTTTTTAAAGCCCGGTGCTTATTTTATCGATTACTTTTGCCGAACTGTTAAGTTATGAGGACGTGAACAAACCAACCCCTATTGTCAAGCAGTGATGGGGGACAAGCACAGACACAAAAACACACACAACTGACTTCTTTCAGTTTCCAAATCCACTCACAAAGCTTTCGTCGGCCTAAGGTGCAACACATTGGGTCTGAGCCTGAAACCATGTGATTGGGAAGGAAGCTTCTTATCATACAGCCACGTTGCGTATGTAAGATTTTGGAAAGTTATAACGTTGAAGTACACAGTCATCTTGGAAGTGATGACGTAAGTTTTTATTTTTTATATATCTTTATGAATTTTCTTAAAACTTTTTGTTTGGATATATAGAATTACACGTAGATTCACAAATGGATTCATTTGACATAAGTTTCATCATTTTACATTTAAATGGAGGATATACGAGTGGGCACCCAAAAGAAACTGACATTTTGTAATATTATTTTAGCCACTTAGTTTTACATGTTTACACTTTTATTCTCAATTTGAAGTAATGCATATCCTGAACTCATTGGTAAATTAGTCCGGAGGTGATTTCCACTGTTCTAAGCATTCCTTAGAGTCTTGTGAAGTGATGCCTTTTAACGCCTCCATCATTTTTTTCTTCACCTCTTTCACATCTGCAAAACGGGTTAGTATTTACTTTAACTCCTGGTTACCAAAACAAGACAAAAAAGTGTGTAAAAAAAAAAAGGTGTATTAAACGAGTAGGAAAACAAAAATTTGCACCAACAAAGTGGGGAGAGGACAGTTAATGTTTACTTTAACTCCCGGTTAACAAAAACAACCAAAAAAAAACAGGTGTAATAGATGTAAAAAAATGGTAAAAGGTTACCGAAAACTACGAATATAGAAACAAAAAATTGCACTAACGAACCGGGGGTGGGGGAGGACTTTCGGAAAATTCACAAGATCCGATTTTTTCCCTCATAACTTTTAGTAATAAAAAAAAAGGTGGCGATCTTTTGATACCAATACGAAATATCAGCCTTTTCCGTAAAAAGTGTCTTCGGCGATCTTTACCAAAGATCGGTCTTTTCCGTAAAAAGAGTTGGAGGGAAAGAGGGAAATGACGTCGTAAAAGCGAAAGAGATACAGAGAGCGCGATTTCTTTTGAAGGGTTTAGGGTTTGAAGGGTTTAGGGTTAGGGTTTTAGGGTTAGGGTTTGGGTTAGGGAATTCCGTCCCTAACCGTATCCGTAACCCTAAACACTAGCCCCAACCCTAACCCTAAAACCCTAACCCTGACACTAAAACCCTAACCCTAACACCCTAGTGAAGATTGTGTGGGTGTTACGGAAAAGGCTGATCTTTGGTTAAAATCGCCGAAGACACTTTTTACGGAAAAGGTCGATATTTCATACTGGTATCGAATGACCGCCAAAAAGGTTTTAAAAAAGATCCCAAGTATGAATTTGTTTCTCTTACCATGATATATGGAATCTTTTTTAAAAACCTTTTTCTATTACTCAAACGGAAAATAAATGAATCTAAAAATTTTGTTTTCGAACTTTTATTTCCATTACACTCAAGCAAAAATTATAAAATATTTTCTCTTCAAAAGTCCTCTCCCTACCCACTCGGAAAACAATCTTCCCCATAAATTTCTATATAATCGCAGTCTATGCCGTTTGAAAGGTATTTATATAAAAATTCATCAAAAGATATCCATTTCCCTAAAAGTTGAGGGAAAAAATCAGATCGTGTGAATTTCCTGAAAGCCCTCTCCCCACTCGTCGGTTGGCGCAAATTTTTGTTTCCATATTCGTTTAATACACATTTTTTTAACACCTGTTACACTTGTTTTTTAAAAAAATTTTGGTGACCTGGGGTTAAAGTAAACATTAACTGCAAAACGTTCTCCATTAAGGATTTTTTAATTCAGTGGAACAAAAAGAAGTCACTGGGAGCAATTGGTTGAATAGGGAGGGCGGGTCATGCCATTTTTGGTCAAAAACTCTCACATTCAAAACTGTGTGCTGGCACATTGTTGTGATGAAACCACCACTCTCCACTTTGCCACTGGTTGGGGCGTTTTCATCTCAGCATTTTGCAAATGCTTCAGAACTGCCAAGTGGAATGTCTAGTTAACAGTTTGACCAAGAGCAATAAATTCTGTGTGGACAATTCCTCTGACATTGATGAAACAAATCAGCATCGTCTTGACATTGGACTTCACTTGACACACTTTTTGGGGGGGCTTAGTGACATTGAATGCTTCCATTGACATGATTGCTGCTTTGTAGTTGAGGCTTCAAAATTGGCTGTTTTGTTTCCTGGTTGTAGTTGTAGCAGTAGCTTTCCTCATCATTGATGACTTTCGAAAACAGTCTAGTTCAACTTCCAGCTGTTCTTTCAGTTCATGATATGCATTCAGTCATGACTGCTTTTGATCTTCCATAAGCAAGCAAGGTACAAATTTTGTTGCAACTCTTTTCATTTGCAATTCCTCACTCAAAATTCGTTGGCAGGAGCTCTAGGACATATAAGTCATGTCAATAAATTTGTCAATTGTTTGGCAATGGTCCTCCAAGATCAGTTTATGAATTTTCGTGATGTTTTCATTTGTTTGGGAGGTTGACAGTCAACTTGAACAAGGTCGGTCTTCAAGCAACAAGTGTCTGTTCCTAAAATGTGAAAACCACTTGTGTTTTGATCATAGCAGTGGGCTTGTAAGCTGTTTGAAGCATGACAACTGTTTTGGCGTCTGTTTTCCCCAGCTGAAAACAGAATTTCACAGAAGTATATTATTCCTTTGTTTCAGCCAGTGCAAAAATCGATGAACAGGGGAGAAGCACTGCAAAACAATGATGCACCACATGGCAGTACAGTTTCACATGACAATGCTGGTTGGCAGACTGATGCCTGAGGGTCACATCAAGTGGCTTCTAGCGATGGAAGCCTGAACTACAATGGGCTTGTTCCACAGAAAATGTTTCTGGTTACTTTTGGGTACCCCTTGTATTTGTTATGTGAAGATATGCAATTTGCATTTACTTATAAATAATTTTCCAGGATGCCATTCACATGCTGTAGACATGAAATGACCCCAACAAACTCACTGTTTATGTTTATTTTTGAAATTATTTTCATTTGCCTATAATTTTATCCATAATACATGAGATTCATTCATAACTAGTCACATATACCTGTAAATTTCAGCAAAGGGGAAAATCCTTGAATAAGTAATGTTGTTATCAAATTGTTTAAGAGTTAGAGAAAACACACTGAAATGTTGTTTTATTTCAAAATAAACTAAATGTATTTCTAATGTTTGTAGATTCACCAACTGGTAACAGGTGAAATATGGACATGATTGAAAATTTGATGTTACTTTTGATGGTTGTATATGTGGTTTTATGTCCTTATACCAAAGTAGAAGAGAGCTTCAATCTTCAGGCTATGCATGATATCATTTATCATCAACAAAATATCTCTCAGGTAAGCCTTAACTAACTCCATAAAACAGTTGTACAATTTTTTTACTTAAACCTCAATCATACGAAAATCATGAAATGTATATGAAATATATATTAGTGACAGAGGTAGTATTAATACCGAGAGGTTATATTCATCTCCACTTAAACATGAATGTTTTGTTTACAGTGGTAAAGTTTGTTCTAACTGAACATCCACATTAAAGTGTATAGGCTATTGTTTTATTGTTTAGCCCATAATCAATGTTGATCAAATAGCTTTATAATCAAAGTTATTCCAGTTGTGACTATCCTATCCTTTTAGGAGTATCTAGAACTGCTTTATCTAATGTGTATTCACACACATACACACTCATGCATACAAATAGGTTAAGAAGTATTAGAAGATCTATATTGAAGGGAACAGTGGAGGGGGAAGACTGAGGAAGGCATGTGCCGAAGAGTAGAAAGCTGATTTCACAAAGGAAATGACAAAGAAGCACAACAAGTAGCAAGATGATGTGTAGGAGGAAATACGTAAAACCATGTAAGAAGCATGGGGAAAAATGGATGTAAAATGATGATAACGATGTGTAAGAGTGTGTGTGTGTGTGTGTGTTTGTAAGATGGTGCCCCAGTATGGCTACGGACTGAAATTATTTAAAACAAAATGCCAAGTTGTACACAAGATGTGCACACACACACACACAGAGTCACGTGTTTATCAAATGTCAACAGAAACAACAATTAAAAGAGAGGGAGAGAAAGAGAGAGAGTATGTGTGTGAGTGTGTGTATGTGTGTGAGTGTGTGTATGTGTGTGAGTGTGTGTATGTGTGTGAGTGTTTGTATGTGTGAGTGCATGTGTGCATGCACATGTATGTCTGTCTGTGTGTGCACATGCTTTTCCCCCAGGTGCTTCATATCAGTACTTATTCAGGGTAATGCCCTCCTAGACGTGTGGCCTGTGATGTCAATTGATTGGTCCATGTCAATTTTATTCATTCCTTCACTTTTTTTGATTTGATTAGATTTATGGCTTGATACTGTGTGCTGGGTGCATTTTATGCCAAAAATGCTTATTATTCAGCTATAATATAGATATGTGAACACCCCCCACAAAAAAAAAAAACCATGTTTGAATAAGTTCACCTTATTTTTGTCTCTTTGTATTTTCAGTATGATCATTTAGAATTCCCAGGAGTTGTTCCTCGCTCATTTATTGGACCACTCTTCATAGCTATGATATCTGCACCTTTTGCATTATTTGCTAACTTTCTGAAACTGAATAAGCTATTCATGCAGCATGTAGGTTAGTATTTGTAAAGAATAAATTTTTTTGTATGTTTACTGGTGATACATTTATTAAATTTTCTTTATTTATATTTCTTTTTACATTTCCTTTTTCTTTTAAAGGATTTAATTTGTAAATCAGCTTCAGGCAATATACACCCAAAATGTATATATGATTGGAACATGATTATGTATATTAGCATTTCGCAGGTTTGATATAAAAAAGAAGAAACGATTTTCATGTTTTTATTTATAGAAGCAAAAGATTGTATATGTACATATGCATATTAGTATTAGTTTGATGAAGGTGAGGAAGCTGAAACATCAAATTCACTGTCAGCCATTTCCTTCAGAAGTGGCTGTGTGGTAAGTAGCTTGCTTACCAACCACATGGTTCTGGGTTCAGTCTCACTGCGTGGCACCTTGGGCAAGTGTCTTCTACTATAGCCTCGGGTCGACCAAAGCCTTGTGAGTGAATTTGGTAGATGGAAACTGAAAGAAGCCTGTCATATATATGTATCTTATCTGTAAAAAGCAGATTTTCTGTGTGTGTGTGTATGTTTAAAATTCATACATTTACACAATTCCAAATTTCTTGGATTAAAATCTAATTTCCTCTTCTCCTACCTTCACAAATCCTTTCAACTCTTACTTTCTCTTATGACCCTTTACGAACAATCAAACAACAAATACAAAAAGAAAGGAAGGAGAAACAATGACAGTAAAAGAAAACTATTTCAGTATCAAAACTGAAACAATCACATTTTGATAGTGTAATGACAGATAGTTTCACTTTAATGATTTCATTTTAATACTACATACATATACACATACATACTTCATTCTAACTGGCGTGAATTGTAAGTTATTTCTAACTTGTCCTTCACCATGATAACAACAAAAAAAAAAAATAGTCACACATCTTTTTCAAATACGATCGACAAACATTTATTCCCTACAAACTGTGAGTTTTTTGGAAAATCTTTTCGTAAATCTTGAGATTAACACCTGCACGATTACCTACCTAACCCTAACCCTGACCCTAAAACCCTAACTCTAACACTGTAGTGAAAATTGTGCGGGTGTTAATCTGAAAATTTAACAGTCTTTTTTAAAACACTTTTACTTACTAACATTTTTTTATTTAGTGTATGATGATGATGATGATGATGATGTGTGTGTGTGTTGCCCATATATATATACACTTAAGACTTAGTTGTGGGTTGGGACTTTGATCGGCAGAGGTTATTATTATTATTATTATTATTATTATTATTATTATTTTAAATTTTTCCCACAAGGGTGGCTTCAGGCAGGTGGAGAATAGTCGATTATATCGACCCCTGTGTTCAACTGGTACTTATTTTTTAGACCCCAAAAGGATGAAAGGCAAAATTGACTTCAGGGGAATTTGAACTCAGAACGTAGAGATGGGTACAAACCTCCCGTTGCTACACTGATTCTGCAGAACAGGGTTGAGTGTGAAAACCAACTTTAAAGTGTAAATATAGATGTTTTTGAATACACACTCATACATACATACGTACAAATACACACATACATACAAATAAACACATACATACAAATACCTGTCAGTCTCTTCCAAATACGATCGACAGTCAAACATTTATTCATTACAAACTGAATTTTTTTAATCATCTTTCTTAAAACGCATTTACTTACTACCATATATATATAGAGTGAGAGACACATGATACACATTAATACACACATATATACAAATACCTGTCATTT
>NC_068986.1:64198690-64199828 GCF_001194135.2 Octopus bimaculoides
ATTTTTCAGATTAACACCTGCACGATTTTCACTAGGGTGTTAGGGTTACGGTTTTTGGGTCAGGGTTAGGGTTTTAGGGTTGCGGTTAGGGTTAGGGTTACGATGAGGGTTAGTGTTACGGTTTTAGGGTCAGGGTTAGGTTTAGGGGGTTAGGGTTAGGTAATCGTGTGGGTATTAATCTGAAAAATTACCGAAATGGGAAAACTACCGACCCTGCCATCTGTTATAACTTTTGTTGTTCTGTTTAATATGTACATAGGTTATGCCTCCAAACAAGAGAGCTTGCTGGGGAAAGAAAGCAACCATTTTAAAAAGATAGCAACAGACTGTAGCAATTCACCACATTCCAGAAGCTACTTTGAACATAATGCAAAATGGTGCATCAACATTTACTGCCCAATCTGATAGAATTCTGGCAGAACTGTGTACTAACAGACCGCCAGCAATTGCTTCATCACAAATTGCCGTCCTACCTCCTGTGAAAAGGAATTACCCTGCTATGTATAATCAGGGCAGCGCAAAAAGTTGTTTTGCACAAGCATTTCTATAGCCAATTAGACAGATGAAATTTACGTACGCTTAATAATGTTACGCAAAACAGCCTTCAGACTTTCCCTATTAATTTCATCGTCTTTTGAATTATGAACATATTTACATCATTAGGGATTTTTCGTTGTAAGGCTTTCTTTTTTAGTTGATTTTCACCTAGCAAGATTTATCGTAGATGGCGTAATAAGTCACACCCGGACAACGTCGGGTTATACTGCTAGTATATATATATATAAAATAAAAGACACCATTTCGAGCGTGGCCATTGCCAGTATTGCCTGACTGGCCTTCGTGCAGGTGACACGTAAAAGCACCTACTACACTCTCTGAGTGGTTGGCGTTAGGAAGGGCATCCAGCTGTAGAAACTCTGCCAAATTTAGATTGGAGCCTGGTGTTGCCATCCGGTTTCACCAGTCCTCAGTCAAATCGTCCAACCCATGCTAGCATGGAAAGCGGACGTTAAACGATGATGATGATGATGATGATGAATATAATATAGGATAAAATCTTTATAAGAATTTATCAAGTAGTCAGCGTGAAAAAACCCCATAAGGAAAAAAACTCATTGTTTTTTTCCCATAAATAAAT
>NC_068986.1:64200879-64202867 GCF_001194135.2 Octopus bimaculoides
GCTGACTACTTGATAAATTCTTATAAAGATTTTATCCTATATTATATTATAAATAATTGGAATATATTCAGTGCTGAATATTATTCTGTATAAGCACATGTTACTGAGATGCAACCGGATAAATTCTAATCTCTTTCACGGATATATAATGATGGACAGAAGTCATCGTACTATGTTGGGTACATCGTGGTATGTTGATTCTTGTTTATTTTTATGTGTCTCGACCATACGTGTACTGATGACCAAAAGATGCAGCTTACTTCACAGTTTTGCTGTATTGATTGAGAAACCAGTGGTTTACCGTTAAGTTAAATGTTTTTAAGAGATTAATTTTGAAAGCTGCATTTCCTCGCTTTCGGTAAATATGTTGCTTATTTTTTGGTAGTTTTTTAAAATTGTGTCTGTGTTTGTCCCCCCAACATCACTTTGACAACCAATGCTGGTGTGTTTACATCCCCGCAACTTAGCAGTTCAGCGAAAGAGACCAATAGAATAAGTACTAGGCTTATAAAAATTAAGTCCTGGGGTCGATTTGCTCAACTAAAAGGCGGTGCTCTAGCATGGCCACAGTCAAATGACTGAAACAAGTAAAAGAGTAAAAGAGTATATATATATATGATGGGCTTCTTTCAGTTTCTGTCTACCAGATCAATTCATGAGACTTTGCTGGGCCCAAGGCTATAGTAGAAGACACATGTCCAAGTGGGACTGAACCATGGACCATGTGGCTGGGAAGCAAGCTTCTTACCATACAACCATGCCTGTGCCTATTTTGACTTTTGTACAGTATTTTATGTTATAATATTGTATATTAATACAATTTTAATACATATATTTATACATTTTTTTTCCAGTTCGATACTGCTTGGGGCTCTATGTATTATGGTCATTCCGCAAGTTCCAAGAAGCTGTTCGCAAGCGGTTTGGTTCTAACACCAAATTCTGGCTATATTTGCTTACAATGACCCAATTTCATTTTGTATTCTATATGACTCGACCTCTCCCCAACATAATGGCCCTTGGGCTCGGTAAGTTAATTCTTATATTTAACATTAACTCTTCCAATACAACATACCCATACAACATGCATATATATTTCATACATCCTTCTGAGCACAGTGTTAATTTTTATTACTTACTGCACAACCTCCTCTTGTTTATATTTCTTTAGTACTTTATATCAATATAGATGTTGACTAGCCTTAGATGTAAAATCTGGCTTCCCTATCACATGGCTCCAGTTTTAGTCCCACTGCATAGTACCTTGGGCAAGTGACTTCTACTATAGCCTTGTGAGTAGATTTGGTTGACAGGATTGCAATAGAGACTTTGGTTAGTGCAATGTGGAGCTAATGAATGAAGGTCTATTTTGTTGGCTGTGTAAATGTGCGTTTTACTATCTCCTTGCTTTGACTTTTGCATGACAGCCATAAATGAAGGTCTACTTTGTTGGCTGTGTAAATGTGCGTTTTACTATCTCCTTATAATAACTGAAGCACACTTGCAAACATTTAACTGAAATATTCATTGCCAGACATAAAGATATTAGGTGTTAGTTATTCATAATGAACAGCATAAATGTTTGCTGACTGGGAGTGAGACAAATTGCTCTGAAATTACAGAAATTAAAGCTATTTGTGTGACATGCGGTTGGCTCAAAAATATACAAAGTCAACTGTGCAAATCTCTGTTGTGACAGAGGTCCTTGACTGTTTTCTCTTGGCCATTTGAGCTCTAAGGTATATACCAAATGGTTTTTTTAGGAGACCAGAAAATAAATTCTAGAATGTCTGAGAAAACCATGTCACATCACAGCTTCATGTACAATGATGTGACATGGATATAATGTACAAATGAGGGAGCCTCTATGTAGTTAGAGAACCTGCTATAAGTAGCTGCCAAATTTCCCACAAATCACAGATACCATGATGGTGACACTCATTTATGGCTGTCATGCAAAAGTCAAAGCAAGGAGATAGTAAAACGCA
>NC_068986.1:64202877-64204742 GCF_001194135.2 Octopus bimaculoides
TATATATATGTATATATATGTGTGTGTGTGTATATGTTTGTGTATGTGTGCGTTTTACTATCTCCTTGCTTTGACTTTTGCATGACAGCCGTAAGCTTGTGTCATCATCATGATATCTGTGATTTGTGGGAAATTTGGCAGCTACTTATAGCAGGTTCTCTGACTACATAGAGGCTCCCTCATTTGTACATTATAAGCTTTGTTGAGAAAGTAGTTAATAATGAAGATAGCTAATATTACTACAAACTTCTGTTTTTTAAAAAGTACTTCAATGAGAAAGTATTTAATATTAAATAACAGTTTTATTAGAAGTGCCAATTGAAGTATTAACGTACTCAGTGTTTTAGGAGGATTTGAAGTAATATTTAAGTCTCAAAAGTCAATATTTCATCAACTTGGTCATTCAACTAACCTATTTTTTTATCATGTTTTAAATAATTTCTCTTAATATTCAAAATAAGCTAAGGTGGTGAGCTGGCAGAATTGTTAGCATACTAGACAAAATGCTTAGCAATATTTCATCCATCTTTACATTCTGAGTTCAAATTCTGTCGAGGTTGAATTTGTCTTTCATCCCTCTTGGGGTCAATAAAATAAGTACCAGTTGAGCACTGAGGTCGATGTAATCTACTTAGCTCCCTCTCCCCAAATTACTGGCTTGTGCCAAATGAAATCAGTATTCAAAATAAAATAAATTATTGGGAAAACAAAACAAAATAAAAGAAAACCACTTAACAATGAAATCTGTTTATTTTTCATTATAGTATTATTAGCATTGCAATCATGGTTATTTGGAAGACATAAATCGTTTCTATGGTTTGCTGGAACTGCAATTATTATATTTCGCTCTGATGTCAGCTTGCTGCTTGGAATTTACCTGCTCATGGATCTTGTCACACGTAGACTTAGTCTTAAAAATGCTGTTGCTATAATTATTTTTGCTGGTGGCATTATTTTAGGTAAGTCTCTCTGAAAATCATTTTACAAAATTGTGTGTGTGTGCACATGTGTGTATGTGTGCGTGTATAATATATATGTATACATACATGATGACCAGAGAACAATCATGTAAAGTTGAGAACAATCATGTAATGTGTGACCAACTGACCAAGTTTAGACATTTCCTAATTCATGAAGATGTTTTATACTTGAAATTTGACTTGAACCGCTTTGCTAATTCTGTTGCAATTTGCTTCAGATTTTCTTCAGATACAGTTTTTCAAAGCTCAATGTCGACAGAACTTTCAGATCAAGGGGAATATGTGAGAGAAAAATTTCGTGAGTGAAACTGACCAGACCATCATTGACATGCTCAAACCCTTAAAACTTCACTTCCATAAAGAGAATGATTGTTCCTTACTACTTCCAGTGCTGAAGGGCCATTTTTGAATTCATGCAGCTTGCAGTGTCTGATATGGATCTAATCTAAACTCATTTTAAAATACAAGTATCAATACAAGTTTCACCACTATAGTATAAAGTAATTTGCAAATAAAGAAAAGAACATTAATTGAAAAAAATTAATGTTTATTTTGTCATAAGTATTGAAAAAGTACCCACAAAGTAATCATGTCAAAAATGCAACAAGACTTTCTTTCCAGCCTAATCATCATCATCATCGTTTAACGTCCGCTTTCCATGCTAGCATGGGGTGGACGATTTGACTGAGGACTGGTGAAACCAGATGGCTACACCGGCTCCAATCTGATTTGGCAGTGTTTCCACAGCTGGATGCCCTTCCTAACGCCAACCACTCAGAGAGTGTAGTGGGTGCTTTTACGTGTCACCCGCACGAAGGCCAGTCAGGCGGCACTGGCAACGGCCACGCTCATCTCGCTCGAGAAACCTCATGTGTCACCCGCACA
>NC_068986.1:64205374-64208188 GCF_001194135.2 Octopus bimaculoides
ATATATACACACACACACAGAGGTTGAATCTCTTAAATCTGGCAACCTTGGAACTTGGCCATTGCTGAAACACATAAAAATGTCTGCAAAGAGAAAATTTTCATAAATCATTCACAGTTGTCGATTCAAGCCCATAATACTCACATGATGTCTTTACGGATGGATGTTCTTTTATCTAATATCTTCAGAGGCCCACGCTTTTCAAGTATAGATTATGATATATGTTTACATTTACATCATCATTTGCATCTCTTAGTCTCTTGGTTGACATTCTGAAGAGTTAAAATACAGTGAAATAAAAATTGAATAGACTCTTATTACCAAAATATTTTGGCTTTGGTAATTAGAGTTTGACAGCTTAGTGCTTCTAACAGCACTTCCCTGGTGACAAATCAACAAACTAATGCTGAAGATCCTAAATATGCCTGAGTTCTGGATTTAAGAGGGCCATTACGTGTGTGTGTGTGTGTGTGAGTGTACATGTATGCAAGCACACGTACAACAATATGTCTTATGTGGTTTAATTTCTTTTTCTTTAAAGGTGCAACTGTATTGATAGATTCTTTCTTTTGGCAACGTTGGCTCTGGCCTGAAGCAGAAGTTTTCTGGTTCAATACAATTAAAAACAAAAGTTCTCAGTGGGGTGTATCCTTTAAATATGCTTTATATTCATCTATGTTTTTTTTTAATTTACTTTGATTTATATTTCTAAACCATCAGAATTTTTGCTTTTGGTATTTTTTAAATCATCAAATGTACCTTTCTAGAATATTTAAAGTATTTAACCTAAAGTTAAGACAAGAATATTGCTTATAACTTCCATTTACAGGTTTCATATGATGTTCAGTTATATATGATATCTGTTTATATATCTTGTGTCTAACATATCATCATTACCCCTCCCTCACTGGCACAATATCATTGCCACGACCATGATGACGACTATCCAACTATCCAATCCATCATCATCATCATCATCATCATCATTGTTTCACAGCCTGTTTTCTTTGCTGGCATGAGATAGATAGGATTCGACATTTTACCACTCATTGCAGTTCTCTATCAACTGGCACACTCAAAGTAACAAAGAATCCTGTCCATCTTCGATACACTAGAGAGGTCGTCGCTAACAAGACTAAAGAGGTTCTTATACGTTGCATCATACTTCTGTCTGTATCCAATTTTATTCATACTCAGTGGGAATGAAAAGCAAACTCAATTGGTTGTCAAGAGAGGCAACCAAGATGACTTAAAATACCTCAACACTTTTGTGACTGATGCACCAATATTTTGCCATCCTATGCTAACACACACACACACACACACACACCACACACACACACACACACACACCACACACACACACACAGTTGAAGAAATTGACCTAGGACTTATTTTTTGTAAGCCTAGTACTTATTCTATTGTTCTCCTTTGCTGAACTGCTAAGTTACAGGGATGTAAACACACCAACATTGGTTGTCAAACTATGAGGGGAGGACAAACATAGACACAAAGGCACACACATAAATATATATAAATATATATATATGTATGTATGTATATGTGTGTGTGGTGTGTGTGTGTGTGTATGTATGTATGTATGTATGTATGTATGTATGTATGTATATATATATATATACATACACAACAGGCTTCTTTCAGTTTCTGTCTACCAAATCTACTCACAATGCTTTGGTCAGTCCAGGGCTACAGTAGAAGACATTTACCAAAGGTGTCATGCAGTAGAACTGAACTTGGAACCATGTGGTTGGGAAGCAAGCTTCTTACCACACAGCCATGCCTATGTTCCCACTTTTTTTTCTTTTTATAAAACCATCCAATCATACCAGTCTTGGCACCACAAATATTAAACTATTTGGAAATCAAGTCAGTGAGAGTGCTTTCTATGTTACATCATATTATGTAGTACTAGTTACAATGAGTTTGCAAAAATGCTGGATGATCATGGCTGGAATGCCTTTGATTATAGTTTTGCTTTATCAGGCCTGACTGGAAACTAAACAAAATGTGTTTTAAAAACCAACTAAATTTCTATTGATATCTTTTCCTTTACAATTTCAAGACATCTCCTTTTCTGTGGTATTTTTACTCAGCATTACCAAGGTCACTTGGTTTAACAGCATTCCTTTTTCCACTTGGATTATACTTCTGTCCATCTGTAAGAGGATTGGTAATTCCAGCCATTGTCTATGTTATGCTTTATTCATTCCTGCCTCACAAAGAACTTCGATTTATTATCTATGTGTTTCCGCTACTGAATTTGGCTGCTGCTGCTTTCATCAACAAAATGTAAGCTGACATTTCCATTTATGTTCCTTGTTTTTTTTTCCCCTGTCTTACATATTGAAATTAGTTTTAAATTTTTATGTTTATATTTCTTACTTCTTTACATACTCATTCCCTCTGCCTCCTCTAATTCATTTATTTTCCCTTTCTTTTGCATGCATGCACATGCATGTGCACATACATGCGCATGTGCACACACACACACACACACACCTGTATTGACAGATGTGCACTCACTGATCAGTAATGAAGTCACATCCATCAACATATGCACACAGCCATCTACCCACATGCACAAGATTGGACTCCTGCTCAGAATCGAACTGAAGGTCGGAGACTCAGCACATCAGGAAGATACTTTTACTCATGACACATTTGTTTTACTTAATCTATAGTCATTTGTTATCTGTTACAAATACTCTGAATATCTGATTTTGGAAAGTTTTTTTTCTTAAGGCACAAGTTTCGTTAAAGTTTCTTTTTTTTATGGAAAAATTAACTGTTGCC
>NC_068986.1:64208854-64209594 GCF_001194135.2 Octopus bimaculoides
TTAAGCAAAATGAAAATAACACTGACATCTCGTATTAACAACTTGTTTAAGTTGGTGAATGCTGCTATAATCCTTGTCTTCAGTTCATCTTTGTTGTTACAAGGAGTTTTGTTGGTCTCTCGCTCAACTGTGCCTCACACATAATAATCAAGGGGGTTACAGGCTGGGGAGTTAGGTGGCCAGATTTTAGGGGTGGTGTGGTTGCAGAAATCATCTGACAGCCATGACTGGGATCTCCTGCTTGTGTGGCATGGTACAGAGTCCTTTTGCCAGACATAGAGTCTTCCAGCAGTCACCCTCTTGACCTAGGGCAGCACTACTTCCTCCAGGCACTTGATGTAGGCCTCCATGTTGAGTCTGACGTCGTGTGGGAAGATGTATGGAGGCATAACATTGCCATCACTAGTGATCACTCCAAACACTGTGATGTTGACTGGATGTTTGAGTTTTATAACTCTTGGTACATGTTTTAGGGACATGGAAAGCCAACGGTTGTTCTGTGTGTTCACCATCTGTTCATATTGGAGTTTCCAGCGTGAATGCCAAGCAGTACAGCATGTCGTTCCCAAATTTCTAGCAGAGTGAATTCTGTTATGGTGTTTTTTTTCTCACAGATGGTGCCCAACTGACCCTACTATACTGTGTAGTTGACAAAATCAAAAACAATGTGCTTGTGCGAAATTGAAAATATAAAATGGTGACAATTTACCCATCGCACCCTGTATGTGTGTGTATGTATA
>NC_068986.1:64209792-64213455 GCF_001194135.2 Octopus bimaculoides
ATATATATATATATGTATGTATGTATGTATACTTTAGTTAAAATATGTTTGTGATATATTTCAAATTCTAAAGGAGAAAAAAGAATTTCTCTCTCATGGTAAAAATGTTAAAAACACCATATATGTTCAATACTGCCACTTACCAGATTCCCAGACATGTTTCTAACTCTTTAACTGTCACCAATGGGAAATGCTGAAGAGAAGCAATTCTGGACAGACTTAATTAAAGCCGTAACTTTACCTAGAACTCAATCAACAACACTGAATGAGTTGTGCCACTAGACTGCCAAGTTGAAACAATTACAGCAATATCAGTGTCAAGCAGTGTTTAGGCATAAGCAAACTTTAGGTTAGTTAAAATATGTTTGTGACATATATTAACTTCTAAAGGCAAATTCACTGCAGTTACTTATGGTGAAAAGGTGTAAAACACCATATCTATCCAGTGCTACTCCTGCTGGATTCCCAGACATGTTTCTAGGTCTTTGGTCATTATCACTGGGAAATACGAAAGAGAGGCAACTCTGAACAGACTTAATTAAAGCTGTAGCTTTAACTAAAACATAGTCAATAACAAAGACTGAGTTGTGCCATTAGACTGAGCTGTGCCAACAACATTGCCTGAATTGCACAATTAGACCATTCTGTTTTATGGTAAAAAGGTGTGATGCAACTCAGTCAATGTTGTTGACTGTGTTAAAGCTACAGTTGTAATTAAGTTTGTGCAGAGTTGCTTCTCTTTGGTATTTCCTATTGATAACAGCTAATGAGTTAGATATGCATCTGGGAATCTGGCAGGTATGGTGTTTTTACATCTTTTTTACCATGGGAGAGAATTTTTTCTCCACAGTAATTGCAGTGAATTTGCCTTTAGAAGTTGAAATGTCACAAACATATTTTAACTAACCTAAAGTTTGTTTATGCCTAAACACTGCTTCGGGCTGATACTATTGTAATATGTGTGTGTATGTGTGTGCATGTGTGCAGGCATGTGTGTGTTTGTGTCTGCCCCCCACTACTGTTTGACAGCTGGTGTTGGTGTGTTTACATCCCTGTAACTTTGTGCTTTGGCAAAAGCGATCCAATAGAATAAGTATCAGGCAATCTTTTGGGATGGAATATATAAAAGTAGGATCAGAGGTGTTAGGTCTTAAGAGGAGACAGCACCGAGACTGGTTTGATTCCAATGATATGGTGATAAATGAGCTTTTAGCAACAAAGAGATCCACTCATGAAAAGCTTCTTGACCCAAACATAAAGAACAAAGTGCAATTAGAAAAGTTGTACAAGTCTCAGAAAGCAAATTTGCAAAAAGAACTCAGGTGGCTTAAAGACACTTGGTGGAGAAGTCTGAGGAAGTACAGGCGGCCTATGACAGGAAAGACATTAAAAGTTTCTATAGTTTATTGTGGCAAGCTTTTGGTCCCCAATCTTCATCATATGTTCCCTTGAAGTCAAAAGATGGAAATGAAGTTATTGAAGATTCTCCTAGAATAATGAATAGATGGAGAGAACACTTTGCAGATCTTTTTCCACAATCCAAACATGGATATGATAAACAACATTCTGCAAAGAGAGAGCAACACACAAATGATACACCTTCCATTTAAGAAATAAACCCGGCATTATATAAATTGAAATCAGGTAAAGCTTCTGGATTGGATGGTATTCCAGTTGAAATTCTGAAAGCAGGTGGGGATCATATTTCATCTGAAATTCATAACCTGATAACTTGAGTTTTGAATGAATCTTCTGTGCCAAAGGAATAGATAAATGGCGTTCTAATCTCTATATACAAGGGTAAGGGACTAAAAGCAGTGTGTGGTAATTCTAGAGAGATAACTCTCCTGGCACATACTGAGAAGATACTTTCAAGGATCATGTTAGATCATCTCGTTGAGAATGTATGTCTACATGTGATTCCTGAAGAACAGTGTAGTCTCAAACCTGAGCAAGGAACAGTGGACATGATATTTTCTGCAAGGCAGGTTCAGGAGAAATACTTAGAGGAACAAATATCACTATACCAGCTCTTCATAGATTTAACTAAGGCATTTGACATGGTAAACAGGGAGACACTGTGGATTGTTTTGTGTAAACTTGGTTGTCCAACACATTTTGTGGGCATCTTTAAGGAACTACACAGAAACATGAAGGCTCAGTTAATTGTTAATGGTGAGCTATCTCATGAATTTTTGGTGGACAATGCTGTCAAACAGGGAGATATTGCTTCCCCTACATTCTTCTCTATTTATTTTGCTGCATTGCTTTGGTATGCTTTCAAGGATTGCAATGGGAATCGGAATTAGATTTTGGACTTCTGGTTGCACTTTTAATCTGACCCAGTTTAACTGCAGAGCAAAGACTTTTCAAAAACACTTGTAAGAGAATTACTTTACACTGATGGTGCTGATTTGTTGTCACACTCAGAGGGGGACATGCAACATATAATGGACATATTTTCCACTGCATGTGTACATTTTGGACTCAAAATTAGTCTTAGGAAAACCAAAGCAGTATTTACTCTTGTGCAAGGACAAATATATTCTGAACCAAACATTTTTTTGTGTGAATAGAACAAGGTTAGAAGTCACTGACACCTTTGTTTACCTTGGAAGCACACCTTCAAGAGATGGTGGTCTTGATGTAGAGATATACTATCAAATAGGGAAGGGAAGTGTTGCATTTGGAAAGTTCAAAAAGTGAGTATGGGCAGGTAGAGGTATTTCTCTGCAGACAAAAATCAATGTCTATAGAACGTGTGCATTGACTGCACTTCTTTATTTGAGTGAGACGTAGACCACTTCCGGGCATCATATGAAAATACTGGAAAGATTTCATCAAAAGTGTTTCAGATGTATCTTGGGAGTCAAATGGGAATGTTTCATGCCAGAAGTTTTGTGCATGGCATGTTGTAACTCAGTTGAACAACATGTTATCTTGGTTCAAATGAGATGGGCTGGACATGTTATTAGAATGAAAGATAAGCAATCGCTAAAGCGTCTTTTTTATGGTGAGCTCAACTCTGGTAAGTGACCACAACATAAGCCGAGGAAAAGGTACAAAGACTGTGAAGGAAAACCTGAAGAAATAAGATATGAACAAAAGTGATTGAGAAATTGATGTTCTGGATTGGAACAAGTAGAGAGGTGCTGCTAAGACTGGTTGCAACACCTGGGAGAAAAAGGTGATTCAGCACTCTGAACTTAAAAGGGACTGTTGCAAAGGAACAATTGGAACTGAAATCAATAGTGAACATTGGATATGTATTATGTGTGATAGTGTTCTGTTGTCAAAAGCAGGATATGTGAATCATATGAAGGCACATGAAAATTGAAATGCTCAGCTTGGTAATAATCTTGGATCCAACTACCTCTTATGACTTGTGTCATATATCACAAAACTTGTAAGACAATATCTGGACTTAAAAGACTTCTGTGAGTTCACAAAAACATTCCTTCAGAATCGGATGTAGAAGAAACTTGAATAATATCTATTGTGTTTTAAACCCTGTCAGTCATCAACGGAGGGATTGTGCTGTGTGATGTGTGTGTTGATGGGATGGCTATCATCTGTCAAGATGAAGCAATCATTATATATGTGTGTGTGTGTATACACGTATATGTATGTATATGTATGCATGTATATATCTATATATATACA
>NC_068986.1:64213465-64215557 GCF_001194135.2 Octopus bimaculoides
TATATATATATATATATATATATATATATATATATATATGTGTGTGTGTGTGTGTGTCGATATATACACACACACCTTTACTCCCACCCCCCAAATTGCTGGCCTTGTGCTAAAATTTGAAACCAATAATAAGATAAGGATAGTAGATTGACAGAATCGTTAGTGTCAGAAATTTTTTACTTTCTGATTTCAAGAGAAAAAAATTATGAGGCACTTAATTAACTACAAACCCCATTGAATTGTAGCCAATATTATCAACTTAACTTTTCATCCTTTTTTTGATGGTGGTGGTGGTGGGATGTCAATAAAATAAGTACCACTTGCACACTGGGGTCGATTTAATCGACTTGACCCCTCCCTCAAACCTGCTGGCCTTGTGCCAAAATTTGAAACCAATTAGAAATCAAAATTAAGGTTAAGGGGGGATAACTCATAGTTAACGTTGTGATGATTTTTTTTTTCTCCTGTTATCCTTTTTACCAGCTTTAATTTCTTCCCCACTTTCTCTCTTACACTCGTACTTCGTGTCACTAACATTTTTCTTTTGCTTCCTTTCTACCTTTTGCAATCTACAACACACACACACACACACACACACACACACACACACACACACACACACACACACACACACACACACACGCGCACGCGTACACACATCTTTTGCAAAAATGGCTGATAGAGACTTCGAAGTTTCTGTCTGCTAGGTGCGCGCATGCGGGTGCGCGTATGTATGTATTTATGTATGTATGCATGTCCATTGATCATGGGAGGTAAACAACAGCAAACCTGTATGGCTTTGTTAAATGTATATTTAAATGATTCTATTGAATATTCATACAAGTCTTTCTCTTTTTTTTTCTCTCTCTCTCTCATGTACATAATATCTAATATGAAGTTTATATTTTATACATCAGATGGAGGAACAGAAAGAAGTCAGTGATGTATCGTGTGTTTTCTGCAGGCATTGTTCTTCATTTATTAGTCAATTCTGCTTTTACCTGTGGTTTTCTATATTTGTCATATAAAAATTATCCAGGAGGTTATGCCATTGATAAATTACACAATCTAGAAGATCCTACATCAGGTAAACTGTTTTATTATCATTCTATACACAAAGGTGGCGAGCTGGCAGAATTGTTAGCTTGCCGAGAAAAATACTTAACAGTGCTTAATCTATCTTTGTGCTCTGAGTTCACTTGCTGCGTAGCTCAACTTTGCTTTCATCCTTTTGTGGTCAATAAAATAAGTACCTGTTGAAAACTAGAGCCAATGTCATTGACGTATCCCCACCCCTGTAATGTGCCCAAATTTGAAATTATTATTATTCTATACACATACATGACTGTTTTAGGCCATTGTTGGAGCTGCAACCTGGTTTGTTGTTGGAATCATAAAATGATCTGCAATTTGTTAATGCCTTAGCCTAACTTTTGGTTTGATTAAAAATAAGGTTTTTCATTTTCATGTAGTATTGTTATAACTTTTAAGAAACCAAAAAGAGCCTCTGCTGGGTTTTGTTTCAGCCATTTAGTATTCAGTTTTCCAAACTGTGTAGGGTCACATACATCTGCAAATGTAAACAATAATCTGACTAAAGTGACTTCCAACACATGATATATCTAACTATACACAACTAATTCTGACAGTAAACTGATCTTGTGTTTGATTGTTTATCTGATCAAATTATTGGTATGTATTTTGAAAGTGCCAGCACCACGAAAAAATCAGCCCGTGCTGGTGCCATGTAAACAGCACCCAGCACACTCTGTAAAGTGGTTGGCATTAAGAAGGGCATCCAGCCATAGAAACCATGCCAAAACAGACAATTGGAGCCCGGACAGCTCTCTGGCTGGTTAGCTCTAGTCAAACCATTCAGCTCATGACAGCATGGAAAACAGACATTAAATGATGATGATTTGAAGTATTGAAAAAGACTCATGCAGAATGTAAAGATAAATTAATCTTTGCTGAAAAGGACTTCATAACTGGTAACTACTTTATAAACAATGGGTTATACAGCCAAATTCCAATGCTTTTAGAAGTTTTTATATCTCAGAGTTTCAAAATATGTTTATAATTTTGTGAGCTA
>NC_068986.1:64215756-64232173 GCF_001194135.2 Octopus bimaculoides
CTTCCTTCCTTCCTTCCTTCCTTCCTTCCTTCCTTTCTTTCTTTCTTTCTTTCTTTCTTTCTTTCTTTCTTTCTTTCTTTCTTTCTTTCTTTCTTTTTAACTTGTTTAGCAAATGCTTTGCACAGATTGAATGGTTCTCTTGTCACATCTGACATAAACTGACTCCTCCACATTATATACAACTTGTATGCACAACTCTTCTGATGGTGTATTCTGAAACCTTGAGGTCCTTTGCAATGGCTCTGATTGACTTACTGGGGTTTTATCGATTATTTTTTGGACATTTTGTCCGAAGTTATGTGTTCTGATGTTATCAGGACTCTGTGCATGTATTTTGCATTTAGCTTCTGATGTTGGATCCCCATCAGCAGCTTCCAGCTCCTTTCGTGCTTTGACAAAATATGACTGGGCAACTTTCAGGAAGTCCACTATACTGCACTTTTAAGGCAACGATTACAGTGTGCATTTTCATTTGCTGAGTCAACCTGATGTCTGACGTTATTTATTTGAAAAATAAGAAATAAAAAAAGTTAAAAGAAACTTAGAGCTCTATATATACATACTCACTCCCAACACACAGATGTATGTGCACCGACAGTTCATGGTATGTATTCAGTAATTCATTATTCTAAAATCCAAATTTTATAAAGGTGTCATTTTTTTTTCAGGGGGCACAACTCAGGTCAACTTAGTAGTTCTTGCTACAAAAGTACATTAATAAAAATCATAAACATTGCAGATTCTGCCGACTGGAATTATTTATAGAAATCTTTTGACAAATAAGACAATTTTTGGTTGCATTTAATTAATTTTGTTTAGGAAACGAAAATTCTTGTACGATTACTCGTATTAGCCTCTGCACCGTCTTTTGACTTGCTATAAATAGTAGCCAACTCACCCCTGTTTCATATTTCTGTGTCCTAAAAATAGAAGGGCTCATTGCATAATGCAATTTTTGATACACTACGCCTGGAAAATAAAAGAAGGTTATGGTCACGACTGGAATGACTTCGATCTTAGGTCTTCACGTTTATGGTCGATATAATGTTTAACAATGACAACAACAACTAAAATTTTCTCCTAATCTATTACTTTTTATTCATTTTATTGCATATATTTATGAAGAATAGAATCATTCATTGTATGTTTGAGCTAAAAAGAATCGTATTCTCTGTATGTAATGATCCTAATGAAATTCTTTGTAGTAACTGGAGATCAAGCAAGAAATTATTAGTGCACATCACATGGAAATTACCCCCCCCCCCCAAAAAAAAAACAAAAACAAAAACAAAAAAAACAAACAAACAAAAGACTATATTTTAAAATTAAACATTTAGGAAAAAATATACAGAATACAATTTCTCACTTGGTCTTATTAATAATCATACTTGTGAGTAATAAAATTATCAATAATGTTTTTCAAGAGAGTCAGTTGTTGGTATTGATTTTCTAAAGGCTGAATGAAATTATATTCTAAAAATCTAGTGCACCCATATACTCCTCGAAAGTACACCAATAGGCTACAACACAATGAAAATCATTTCGCTAAAATGATTACAATTTCTTGTCAAACCAGTCTTGCTCACAGACAAGCTGGCTGGACTAATTTTATCTCCATTTAATCAATGCTGACACACTTGTTTCTCGTCATATGCTACCCATATTGTATCCAAATGCTAGGCCCTACACTAATTACTAACCCCCTTCCTTACAAAATAAATTCCCACTTTGCACAGGTTGTTTTTTCACCTGCTAAAACTGACTTGCAAACTGTTCAAGAGGAATGTATTTGATATCATTAATTTTGGAGGACAGCCTTCCTCTAGACCAGCGATTCTCAACCAGGGTCCATATAAGATTTAGTTGTTAAAATTTATGTGCAACAAATTGTTTATACTTTTACAATACACAAAATAATTTAATTTTTTTATACAGTTCCTAATACTATTTAATTATAAAAATACAGTAGGATTTGTTTAATATAAATTAAATAGCTATGTAGATCCAGTAGAGTTTAATAGGAATCAACAGGATTCATAGGCAAGAAATGGTTGAGAATCACAGCATTACACAAATTCTATTAAAAAAAGGTTAATCCTTCTTTAACAGAATTTTCCAACATATTTCCAGGAACTCTGGCGGTCCATAACACACACACACACACACACACACACACACACACACACACACACACACACACACACACACACACACACATCCATATGCATATATGTGTGTTTGTGTGTAGTCTTGTCTTAACATTGTAAATGAGTGTCACTGTCATACAATTAATATTGTTCATTTTCTATCTTCAATGGCAAAATATCATCTTGCTAGGAAATAAATGAGGGTTGGCAACAGGAAGGGCATCTGGCTGTAGAAAATCTGTCTCAACAAATTCTGCCTGACCCATGCAAGCATGGAAAACTAGATGTTAAACCAATGATGCTGATGTTATACATGGTCTGATCAATAAGTATCCGGACTGTTGTTATAGTAACAAAGCTAAAGCATGGAAAGTGAAGCTGCTTGGCACAGATTGATCTTAAACACTGCTGTGCATGCACACTAAGTTTTAACGTTCTAGCTTACTTCCACTGCTTACAGCAGTGCTTGGAAGGAAGGTGTGTAGCATGTGATCTTTGCATTAACCATAACAGAGAAAGTTGAGCAGAGAATCTGCATCAAATTTTGCCAAAAGATTGGCAATACTTGCTCAGAGGCCTACACAAAGTCTTCATAAAATTTATATTGTCCTCGACACAATCAAGATCTTGTGCAACTGAATGTTTTTTGATCAGCTGAAAGCTGTTTTAGCACAAACTTGGCAGACATGCGTCTCATACCCAAATCTTCAAGTGATAATGGACTGAACTGTAACAAATCTGCATATCCTCTGATAACTCATGGATGGTGATTTGACAATTTCCCCTCACAGCTGCATGCACATCTGTGATGTTTTTCTCAGTTATGCTAGTTGCGGGTCTCCCAGAGCGTTTGTCAATATTTTTTCTGAACCATTAAGTTATGGGGATGTAAATAAACTAACACCAGCTCTCAAGGAGTGGGGTACAAACACACACACACATCTATATAAAACAGGTTTCTTTCAGTTTCCATCTACCAAATCCACTCACAAGGCTTTGGTTGTCCCAAGGCTATGATAGAAAACACTTGTCTGAGGTTCCACATAGTGGAACTGAACCTGGAACCATGTGATTTGGAAGCAAAATCTTATTAGACAGCCATGCCTGCACCTATATTTATTGGTTAATTACATGGAAATTAGCTTGTAGTAATTCTTTTACTAGTTTCATTCATTGTACTCCAGCTATACTTGGGCACTACTTTGAAGGGTTTAACCAATCAAATTGTCCCCAGTACATGTCTTGAAGTCTGGTATTTATTCTATCAATCACATTCTGTAGTTACAGAGGCATAAACAAACTAACACTGGTTGTTGAGCAGTAAGTGACAAACCTAAAGATACATGCACATGTACATGCATGTACACACACACACACACACACACACACACACACACACACACACACACACACACACACACACATGTATGCATGCATACATACACACACATATAACCAGCTTCAACACTATTTTCATCTACCATATTCACTCACAAGTCATTGGTTGGCCTGGGGTTTTAGGAGAAGGCAGTTGCCCAAGGTGTCCAACAGTAAGACTGAACCCAAAGCCATATGGTGGTGAGGTGAACTTTTTAACCCTACAGCCATTCCTATGATGATATTCTTAATTTTATATATACTCTTGGTGTATTCCTTAAAATAGGGTAATCCTAGCATCTGCAGATAGTACAGTGGGCCTACAGGAAATATCTCCTGATAGGGAATTGCAAGGAATTTTAGTTTAATCCTTTAGCATTCAGATTATTCTGTCAAATGTAATGCTTATTTATTCACATTGTTTAGAATTAATCATACATTATCTCATAGCCTTGAAATTTCAATGATGTGATTGTTTATTTTTAGAATGACATTATAGGGTAGGTATGAGAGGCTGAATCTGGCCAGGTTTAACATTTCCAATACCTGCCTTGTGACCTCTGATGGATCATCACTGTCAAACCTTTCAAACACAGTTTTTCTGAGTCTTTTAATCACTTACACAATTTAACTTCATGAAAAGAAAAATAAAGATTAACAAAAATATATAATAATCTTTATGTAGGGGTTCCCTAAGATATGGAATGTATGTTGAGGGTTATTCAAAAGTAAAATGGTTAGGAAACATTGTTCTGTATAATGTAGCTTATAACTTTCTATTTTCCAGATGTTCATGTGCACATAGATATTACTGCAGCTCAGACTGGTGTCTCTCGTTTCTTGCAGTTGAACCCTCACTGGAAGTATGTCATTGCTAACATTTCTTTTCTATGTTGCTTTATTTGACATTTTTTTTTACCTAAACAATAGACCAGGAATTTGTGTGTGTGTGTGTGTGTGTGTGTGTGAGAGAGAGAGAGATAGAGAGAGAGAGAGATAGAGAGAGAGAAACTACAATCAAATTGATCCTCTTACACAAGCATTTATTTCATTCATACTCAGCCACAGAGGGATAAAATGTGATGAAGATCTTGGTAGGACTTGAGAGAAATGAGACTAAACTGTTGTAAAGTCCAGTACTGTTATCTTTCTGCTCTGTCATAGTGGCAGACATAGCAGAGCACTTCATGCAAAAATACTGATTTCTTTCAAGTTAGCCTCTTTATGGGGGTCTTGATTTGCTAGAAATTGCAGCCAAATCTGTCCCCCTTGAAATCAAAAAATATTATTTTAAAAATAGACAGACAGAGTGGTAAATGTTAGATACCTCCATATTAGAAAGAAGGACAGAATGGTTACAGCTGGAATGGTTCACATGATTAGGATTGACCTGGTGTTAAGCTAGAATGACTGGATTCTTTATAATATTTAGATTTTGGCACAAGACCAGCAATTTTTTTTTTGAGGTGGGGCTGTAAGTTGGTTATCCCACCCCCAGTGCTCGACTGGTACTTGTTTTATTGATCCCAGAAGGATGAAAAGCAAAGTCGTCCTCGGTGGAATTTGAACTCAGAATGTAAAGACAGATGAAACACCACTAAGTACTTTGCCCAGTGTATTAACCATTCTGCCAGTTTGCTGTCTTACAGTTTCTTTACAACATTGATGGTTGGTGACAGCAGTTCATATAAAACGAGTATGAGTTATAGAATTAACAAGTTCATGAAGGAAGAATACTTGTAGTTGCACAGGAAACCATGGAACATCATGGGAGAACACCATATTTTTCCTTATACTTTTTTGATAATTGAGTCAGCAAGGGAGTTTCTACATAAGTAATTCCAAACTAGTTTTGTGGGCCAGACTGAAGCATAAATTATATATTTTGGGCCAGATAGGGACAGCTATTTCTAAAATCTCTATTCACAACATAGGCCAAAGTAAATAGATAAATGGGTCAGTGTACACTATTGCAACTTTATTATCAGCTTAGAAAAAAGAGCAGCAAACTGGTAGAACCATTATCCTGCTAGACAGTGGCATTTCTTCTGGCTGTATGTTCTGTGTTCAAATGCTACCAAGGTCGACTACCTCTCATCCTTTTGGAGTTTAATGAAATAAGTGCCATTTGAGTACTGGGGTTAATGTTATCAATAGCCCTCTCCCCCCAAATTTCAGGCCTTGTGTGCATAGTAGAAAGGATTATCATTATAGAAAAGAAAAATATGAGGTATTAGCAAAGTTTGTGTGCAGAGATGTGTGGGAAAATTCATTTACATGATATATATATCGTCTAAATTATGCAAAATTGAAAATAACACTGACATCTCATTTTAACAGATATATTTACCAAAATTACATAAAAATATTTTGAAATACTTAAGAGTAAATTTATTCAATAAAATCATCATTGACTTCAACCACAGCCTCTAGACGACTTTATAATCTCCTGCAACTCTTCTGGATAGTCTCCTAGTTTTGTTGGTCTCTTGCTCAACTGCACCCCACACAAGAGTGTTGCAGTCTGGGGAGTTAGGTGGCCAGATGTTAGGGGTAATGTGATTGCAGAAATTGTCTGACAGCCATGACTGGGTTCTCCTGTTTGTGTGGCATGGTGCAGAGTCCTGTTGCCAGACATAGAGTCTTCTAGCAATCACCCTCTAGACCCAGGGCAGCACTTGATGTAGGTCTCTGTGTTGAGTCTGAGGCCATGTGGGAAGATAAATGGAGGCATAATGTTGCCATCACTAGTGATCACTCCAAACACCTTGATGTTGACTAGATGTTTGATTTTTATCCTTCTTGGTACATGTTTTGGCAGGAATTTTTCTCGTCTGAGAAAAACCAAAGCATGTTTGGTTGGAGGGGATGCTTGAGTTTCTTCAAAAGCTTCATAGAATGGTCTTTCCTCTTGTCCTTGATGGTTTTGGATAAAAATTGGCTTTTTTCTCATCTTGTATAAGGAATACCAAATGTCTTCATGCACTACTTGGCTGATAAGAAACTCAGACACTCCCATGTCCCTCATGATGGACTTGATTGCCTTGGAGGGATCGTTGTCAATCATGGCCTGAATCTCACCAACAAATTCAGGAGTTCTTTTCTTATCAGAACACTCAGAGTGAGTTTTCCAAACCACTGTACCTTTATAATCACCATTAGACTCATCCAACTCTTTCTGAATACTCTGTCCTCATGTTCGTATTGGAGCTTCTGGTGTGAATACCAAGCAGTACAGCATGTCATTTCCAAATTTCCAGCAGAGTGAATTGCATCATGGTGCTGTTTTCTCACAGATGGTGCCCAACTGACCCTACTCTACTGTGTAGTCAACAAAATCAAAAACAAACAATGCACAAGAATGAAATTGAAAATATAAAACGGCAGCAATTTTCCCATCGCATCCTGTAATATATGTATATATATATATAGTAACAAAAGAGCAATAAGATTGTATATTTTTATATATCATCATCATCATCATCATCATTGTTGTTTAATGTCCGTTTTCCATGCTGGCATAGGTTGGACGGGTTGATGAGGTCTGGAGAGCCAGCGGCTGCACCAGGATCCAATCTGAAACATTACCAGATCAGATTGGAGCCTGGTGCACCCACTGGCTCTCCAGACTTCAGTGAAACCATTCAACTCATGCCAGTATATTCCTGTTGATAATTTATCCTAATTACTTAATTTTAGGTAAGAAAAGTTCACATCTTTCTTCACTCAGTGTGAAACTAATCTCTTATTTTTTCAAAAACACATTTTACAAGCTCAACATGCTGATCCCGAGATTCACTTTTAATTAATATATCATGCAGGTATGAAATTGGAAATTCACAGTCCGCTAACATTGCATCCATAACCTGTTGAAAAGTTGCAGGTGTGACCTTTAGACCAAATTGTAATCTGTTATATTTATATAGTCCTTTACGAGTATTCACTGTTAGGTATTTTGAGCATTTCTTGTTTACTCTAATTTGTAGGTATGCATCGGAGAGATCCAGTATCAAAAATATCTTGCCCCCGTTTAACTTCACAAAAATATCCTCCAGAGTAGATAGCGGATAGTGACATGTTTTCAGACATTCATTCAAGCCAGTAGAAAAATCGGCACACACCCTGATTTTGTTATTCTATTTTTTAATACACACCACTGGAGCTGCCCATTTTGCATATTCTACTTTTTGGATGATTCCAATTTTCTCTAATCTGTCTAATTCTTCATAGACATGTTTTATTGCAACAAAAAGTACTGTTCTTTTTGGTTTGAACACTAGTATTGCATTTTCCTTAATTTGGAAATATGCCTCAGTCTTAGTACACAAACCCAATTTATCAGACAACACTTCAGGAAAAGCAGTTAATTTTTCTTCAATTCATCTGATGCCTTATTCTTACTGGAGGAACAATTATTTATGGTTTTACAGAATAGATTTATGAGGAGGTTCCATAAATCAAACAACTTCTTCCAGTCAGTACTGAACAAGTTTGTTGCATTTTTTAACACTAACACTTGGTTTACAGGTTTTACCATGAAATGTAATGTCGCTTACCATTTCTTCTAAGAAGTGTAATCTTTTACCAGTGACACCTTGCACACTTTTTGATGTTTTCTTTAATGTAGGTTTCCTAATTTTCTTCCATGTGTTGGTATCAATAATTGTAATGGTGCTACCTGTGTTTAGTTTTAGTTTCATGTTCACATTGTTTATTTTTACATACACATACTTTCTTTTCTGGATGTCGTCACAACTGTCTGTTGAGCAAACCTTTTTAGAAGAATTTTTTTTCGACCTTTTTTGCTTCACTATGCAGTGTGTGCTTTTATGTCCTATTTTTTGACAACTAAAACATTTCCAAGTTTTAAATGGACAGTCTTTCTTAAAATGCAAACCTCCACACCCATAACATGGATTTGGTTGTAATATTCTTTTTTGTCTATTTATTCCCAGTCGACATGTCTATAGTTGAAAGAAATTTTTTTCTTCAGTTTTCTTTATGCCCTGTTGCAGGTAGATAATTCTTTGACATTCCTCTACTGGTTTAAACACTCCCAACAAGTGTTAAACAAGGAACTCGTATCCTTGAACATTTTGGATAGCAATTCAATTGTTTCCTCGGACCAAATTTCACTTGTTTTCGAATCACTCATTGCCAATTGTTGTAACGTAGATACCCTCATCACCACTTTTGTATCATGGTTTCTGTATGCCACTTTTATAATGTGGACTTACAACCGTGGGATATATGATACTACGAAAATGGGGTAGACACTGTCTCCACTTCATGTACTCTCAAATACTCTGCCAACAACTGTAACAAATCTAAAACAACTCTCAATGAATTATAACAACTTCACAACAATTTCTTGCGACTCCACGAACTCACTAATGACACCTTTCAACTTCCTATGATTTCTCATCTCTCACTTTTAGTCAAACTTGCTGCTACTTATATGAGTTAAGCTTGTCCATTCTTACAGGGGGTGTCATGATTCTCACTATAACAGAATGTATGTTAATATATGTTACAGAAAATTTTAAAATTAGAATAATGATTTTTTTATAAAATTGAGCTACAGGCTAGACTAAACATTGCCAAGGGTGGGATCTGCTCTGTGGGCTGTCTGTTTGATACTTCATGAAATAGTCACCAAATCTTCCTCAAGCTTCACACTGCTATCTTAAAAAGATGAAGATAATGTTGTCTTAGAAACCTTTACACTTCAGGATAATTATGGCTGGAACATCTTTCATTATAGGCCTACTCTACCGGTGTTACTATGGGAGTAAATAGTTGTGACGTTATAATATGCCTTGCTTTTAACACCTGTGCCTGGGTGTCTTTAGCAGAGCCCACTCAGTTGCAAGAATTTGGACCAGGGTCTCTGGTTTGAGAATGACTTTCTCTCTTCCTTCCATCAGCTATAGAGTAGAATTATGAGCACTGTCTATTCCCCTGATAAAAAAAAAAAAAAATGTTATATAGCGAGCTTCAAAATATTTTTTAATTGGTTAAAATTATTTTCATATTAAAAAATAAAAAAATAATAACCTTTAAGAAAGACAAGGGAGACAACTCAGATATCCATATTAAAATGTGAATGGGGACATGTAATAACGAGTAAGTCTGATGTTTGATAAGTACAGTGACATCTCTGGACGTAATAAGGTCATGTTAAACCTCCTTGGTGAATCATAGTTTAACTCATACTTAACAGGCTTTAAAATGACTAAGAGATCAACATTTTTGTGTTAAAATTATTTAGTAATTAGACAATTTGAAATAATGGCATTGAAGAATTACGTAGTGATGCCTAGAATGCATGAGGTATTTGAGGAAATATTTGGTAATTTAATAAAACGACTCTAATCTAGCAGAAACCAAATGTATTTTAATACAATTATGTGCACATGTTCTTGATAAGCTTTCCTATGAATCCACCTTCAGTTCTGATGATTGCTTCAGTGAGGGACTGGAATCGTTGACATGCTTTGTACTAAATGGTCTTTATTCGTTTCAAGTATCACCTGGACAGTAGTAGCCTTTGGTGAAGCAGTGGTATCGTGAGGATGTTGATTAGTTTACCTTTCAACAACACTCCAAACGTCCATTGTATTTAAATCTGGTGAGGCCACAAGATTGGTGTTACATGATCGTAAAGGTTGCATGGCATTCATTCATGGGTTATGTGGGCTTTGTGAGAAGGTGCTGAGCCTTGTTGAAATATGTGATCTTCCACTGTGTACTTCATCCATCCAGGGTTTAGCAACTCTCTCCAGTGAATATGTTGCTTCATATAGTTCTTATCCTTCATGGGGTTAATTACAGAAATAACTGTGAATGATATATTGCCAGATAGAAGAGATGATATTCTATTTCAAGACAGTTCCCATCCATTTGACCTTGGTTTTGATGTGATTGGTTGATTCATTTTTCATAGTGGTGAAAAAATGCAATTACTTTCAGAACACCGTAATATATATATATAAACACACATACATATATACATATAGATATACATACATACATACACACACATGCACATATATTTGTATGCACACATGCATACATTCCCACATATATGTATAAATACATAATACACGCTCACACATGTATACATACAAACCTGCATGTATACAACAACACATATTGAAATGCATATGAACATATACACATATATACATTCAAAAATATACATGCAAATACATATTTATATGCATGTACATACAGATACATACACACTCACTCACACACGTACATATATATGCATGTAATGGTGAATAAAAAATATCAAAAGTTTTTTTTCAATCTTATGTTTTGATATGTAATTACTCTGCAAAATGTATTTTCAACTCTTATACCTATCTCATGCAAATATAACATCTACAAATGACGTTGAGTACTGGAATGAGTAGATATGTTTCAAGAGGATACAACATGGATTATAACCCTATCTATATAATGTATACACACATATATCTCATCCAACTCATGCCAGTACAGGAAGATTTAAAAATGATGATGATGATGATTAGATGTTAAACATTGTGTACATTAGTTTGTATAAGTTTGTATTTGTTAAAATATGACTCTTTTCATATATCCTTTATATCCAGAAAAATTATCCGGAAAAATTCTTGTTTTAGGTATAACAAAACTGAAGGCCTACCTCCAGGTGGTTTTGCAATGCAAAATTTCACTCATTTGCTAATTGGGACAAATGATGAAGAAGCCAATGAAATTCTTCCCTATAAAGAGACTCATACTGTAATGGATGTCTTTTTAGGATTTCACAGAATTAAAATAAACTGGAATACCATTCCTCCTGTTGATGTTATAGTAATACCAAAAGTGTGGATCATGAAGAAGAAAGAAAGTGTATAGATTTATGTATAAAACATATGATATATGTATATTATATATATATATTGGAAATAAATGTGATACATAATTAATAGTGTTTTGAGTTCTTGAATTACTTGTTCATTAATTAACTGTCATTTCCCTGTGAGCATGCATAACACAGTGGTGTGGGTATTAATCACATGATTCTTGGACTGTGTCCTTGAGTAAGGCACTTTATTTCATGTTACATCAGTCTTTACAGTTGAAAATGGGAACCAATGAAAGCTGGTGATAAACCTTGTGATAGACTAGCATCTAATTTAGGGGTGGTTTTGTACTCTCCTTTCTTTAAACTTTTCCCTATAATATGGGGATAAACTCCAGCCTAATAGGGTCAAGGTAGATTTTAACTAATCCATTATTTACATCACCTAGTATAATTAAATACCAAAAGTGTAAACATGTGGCTGGTTGAATATTAGCTTACTGGCTGAAGACTTTCTTCACCAATTGTGCATCATTTCCATCATCTTTAGTGGGTTAGGGTGGAGAAGGACTATGATCAACTGCTTTGGCTCCACCTCTTGGTTCTAGAGTAATTTTTACTAGAATTCATTTTGTTATAAGTTTCTGGACCAGACATCCAGTTCCCTCTCTACTTATGTTTCCTCTGCAATCACTGACCTGCTGATTTTCAGATTTGGCCACATCAACCTCACTTGTGTCTGGGAAGGCCTGCAAATAACATAGACTGTTCTGTTTTGACCAACTTAAAAAAAACAAAACAACAAAAAAGTCCTCTGTAAAAACGTATGTAGGCATGGCTATGTTGTTCAGAAGTTTGTGATAGAGAGTTCAGTTCCACTGCATGGTACCTTGGGCAAGTGTCTTCTGTAGCCCAAGGCTGGCCAAAGCCTTGTGAGTTAATTTGGTCAACAGAACCTGACACAAACCTATTGTGTGTGTGTGTTTGGCTTCCTTGACTTGACTTGTGAGACAGTTGTAAATGAGTATCACTGTCATACAAGAGGTGTTCTTCATTTTCAGATTTCTGTATAAACATGTACAGTCATAGGGAAATATTACTTTGCTTGGAAACAAGTGAGGGTTGGTAACTGGAAAGGCATCTGGTCATAGAAAAATCTATCTCAACAAATTCTGTCTTACCCATGCAAGTATGGAAAAGGGGCTGTTAAAACAATGATGATGATGATTACCAAATCATTTGGGCCATGGTTTTTGGTTTGTTTAATTGATTGAATGTTTGTTTTTGGTATATCATAAAAATGCTGAGGCAGCTAAGAAGTCTTAATTTAGATTTGTTTGAAATTTTACCTTTAGTAATTAACTTGTATATTAAGAATGCAACCCTGCTCCATCTAACATGTCATATGCTGGATGACTAATGAATTTTATGTATAAAAACTTATAACAAATGAGCAATGGAAATTCAAGAAAATGATACTTATACTCAGACTGCACAAAACTACAAAAAACCTAGCCACGTCAGCATAGCCACATGTTTGTCATATGTAAGTGTAATTAATGAAAGAGGTGTGTAGTGTTGTCCATGTGGACAAAGTGTCAAATGTGTGCTTGGCTTTATGTTGGTGTGTATAAGTGTAGGAAGAATGATTCTGAACTGAGCCTGCTGGGTGGTATTTGCTTATGTTCATGTTAGTGGTAGGTAGGTGAAAGATTTTGTTTGTTATATTGATGTGGACAGTTTATGAGTTATGTTTGTGCTGCTTAGGTGTGTATTGCTGTAGATTTTCTTCTCTGTTTAAAACTTTGAGTGTGGAAGATTCTGCAGCTCACTAATGATTCTGTTAGCTCACCAATGATTCTGTTAGCTCACCACCTTAAGATGGAACAAATATTGGCAGGCATTTTGTTCAAAGCTCTGTTGATTCTATCAATTCACCATCATCATCATAACAGCATCATTATCATCAGCAACAACTTCAACAACAACAACATTAAAACAATGTGCTATTATTACCTCTCTGTCACAAATTTGTACAAATTAAAAAAAAAATCTTCACTACACCTCACAAACAAAAAGTCAAAATTTTATTTTTGATTCACATGTGTTACACCATAGTACATTGACAAATAGACTTTACACTATTTGTATATATGTCTCAGACCAGTGATTCAGCTTGTTTCGAACTGAGTTGAGTGTATGGTGCTAATAGCTGTAAGACCACAAAATATTGATATCCACCATTTTCGTCCATCTGGGGCAAGTTGTTTTACCTGGTCTGAGACTTTCAGTGATTTTTAACCCCATAAGTTAAGAAGGAATGTTTCCCAGAATACTGTCCTGCAGCTAATGGGTGTATAAACAAAACATATACACTATGTATGTGATATCGATATTGTTTACATTACTAGAACTACTTTTAATTCATAATTTGATTAAATTTTATATATTTATAAATCTTAAAATTCAAAACATTCAGAGCCAGACAAGATTACAACTGTTCAAACATAACATCAAACAACATTTTTATGTACAACACAGCATAAATTAGAAGAATGGAAATAAATTTTAATATGAGGAAGCTTCACAGGTTGAATTAAGAAATGTAAACACAATCTTCCTATGCTATTGAAGTTTGGAGGAAAAAAAAGGAGTTTCTTGACAGACTGTTGATTGTTTCACAGAGAAGACACACATGACCTCCTTCTGCTATATACAGCAACTAATCTGTGTTATTTTTGGGGATATGTCTTCTCTGAGCAGCAATCAATAAACAGTGCAACCATCTGTCAGGAAACTCCCTTTTTTTCCCAAACATCAATAGCATAGAAAGAATATGTTCACATTCTTAGTTCTCAACTACAGGAGGCTTTCTAATACTTAAATTTCTTACAACATCAAAGTTTCACCTTCTTTCATTGACTAGAAGAGAGAGGGAGAGAGAGAGAGAGACTCTATATTACTGGCAATGATGGGTTAGGCAACTCTGAAAAGTGCTGATGATTTCCTGTAGATATAATGAACTTTCTCATAATAAATTGAAGAATATGATCAAAGGAACAGATGCTGAAAAACACATTATCCTAAATAAAACATTTCTTTTCTCGATTTTAGTTCTGAAAATGTTTTCATATTACTATCTTTTGGCACTTATTCATTATTTGAAAGTCCATTTAAAAAAAATTCCCTGCTAACCTCTTTTTTTTCATTATGGCCTACTTTTTTTTTAAACAGTCTCTCTCTATTTTATGTTTTAAGCATTAGAGATGGATTCAGTTTCTAAGAAAAAAAGTTTGGATGGAAAATAATTAAACTTTCAGAAATATTTTAAGAATCAGATTTACAGCTGCTGTAATACATACAAAAAAAATTCGTTGGGCTTTGAAGTCTATAATATACTTTACTTGCCTTTTGAACACATTTGCATCACTTTCTGAAAGTTTAAAATGCTGTTAATTAAATTTATGAAGGATGAAAATGTAATTCAAACATAAACGATATATATATATAGGTGCAGGAGTGGCTGTGTAGTAAGTAGCTTTCTAACCAACCACATGGTTCCGGGTTCAGTCCCACTGCATGGCACCTTGGGCAAGTGTCTTCTACTATAGCCTCTGGCTGACCAAAGCCTTGTGAGTGGATTTGGTAGACTTCTGAAAGAAGCTCGTCGTATATATATGTGTGTAAATCTGTGTTTGTTCCCCCCAACATCGCTTGACAATCAATGCTGGTGTGTTTACTTCCCCATAACTTAGCGGTTCGGTAAAAGACATCGATAGAATAAGTACTAGGCTTACAAAAATTAAGTCCTGGGTCGATTTTCTCGACTAAAGGCGGTGCTCCAGCATGGCCACAGTCAAATGACTGAAACAAGTAAAAGAAAAAAGAATATAAGTGGCTACAAATATTACTGATACACATATATATATATATATATATATATATATATATATATAAGTAATATTCGTAGCCAGTTCAACATGGCTGTCTGTTCGAACAGACACTAATGAGATTTTTTGACCCCCAAGAGGACATCTCTAGCTGGTTGATGATGCAGAGCTGCATCTGACAAATAGTGAGCAAGGGACCAAACCCCTACCACCTTCTAATGATGGAACCAGTAGACCAGTCTTGGTTTCGGGTTATTTCTGCCACTCTTCGATACTGGATACCTCGTCTGCTAGAGATGGCAGTAGCTCACCTCTGCTTGCAATATATATATTTCAAGCGAACACAAAATGCTAGTTCTAAAATCTCTCAAAGAGATCAACACAGTTGTTGTACTGACAAGTAATATTTGTAGCCACTTCAACTTGGCTGTCTGTTCGAATAGACTCTACTGCGATTTTTTAACCTCATAAAAATGGTGATGACGATAATTGAAATGTAAAAATCCCTGGGAAATGTTGTTTACGACATTTCAAAAAATAGTTAAACAATTACTGTTTTGGCCAAGGTCAAAATACAGGGCTCTTGACATGTTCAACAAACCGTGACGCCTAAACCAAACACCAGTCAACATAGGGAATTTAGTGAAGTCACACACTGATTGGTCAGAATACAGTTTGCAAAACTTAACATTCTGGAGACTATATAAATGTATTTAAGGCACACAGTTGTAAATTGCAAAACATAACTGTCATCACTATTATATGAACCTGAAGATTGCATAGTTTAATGCATGAAAGTACTGGTTCAATCAGGATGAACATTTAATATTCTATCATTTCATTCTATCATTATATTATCTTATATTGTTATAAGATTGTAAATAAAACGTGAAAATCAGACGAAGTTGTAATTCCTTTTATATATATATATATATATATGCAATTTCAGCGTGGAAGGTGTTTATAAGCCATTTAAAAAGCACACAAAAACCATTAGATTCATTGCAACATTTAAATTTAATTTGCCAAAATATTTTCGTTGCTTTGAGCCCGCGACTTGATCACTGACAAAATTCCGTGCTGCATCCTTGTTACTTGCGTGAATTTTGCTATCCTGATAACTGTTTATTGAATTTTCCGTGTGTTAACTGTAAACAAAGGAAAAT
>NC_068986.1:64235198-64235754 GCF_001194135.2 Octopus bimaculoides
TATATATATATATATATATATGGCTGTGTGGTTAAGATGCTTGTTTTGCAATTATGTGTTTGGGGTTTAGTTCCATTGCACAGCACCTTGGGTCTATAGTCTTCTACTATTGCTCGGAATGGCCAATGCCTTTTGAATGAATTTGGAAGAGGGAAACTGTGTGGAAAACTGTCAAATATATATATGTGAGAGTGTGTGTGCGTTCTCCCCGTATCACTTGACAACCAATTTTGGTTTGTTTCCGTTTTTGTAACTGAGCGGTTCGGCAAAAGAGAAGAACGATAGAATAAGTAGCTGACTCAAAAAAAAAAGCACTGGAGTCCTCTAAGCTTTTAAGGCGGTGCCCCAGCATGACCGCAGACAATGACCATCAGTTGTCATCCAAAAATCATAACAATTTCGTGCCTTTTACGATAAGATTGTTCATTTTGGTGGCGTCATCAGCAAAAAAGCTGCTGGAATTAAGTGAGCGAACACAAAGGATGCTGACAGAAACAAATAAATGATAAACGATGACAAAATAAGACAAGTCATAATGGAAAACGACACAGATAGT
>NC_068986.1:64235840-64239456 GCF_001194135.2 Octopus bimaculoides
ATAGACCCCAGACCTCAGTACCTATAATTTTGTTTTTGAAGCCTGGTACTTATTCTATCGATCTCTTTGCCGAACCACTAAGTTACAGGGATGTAAACACCAAAACCGGTTTTCAAGCGGTGATGGAGGGGGGGGGCAGATACAGACACAAACACACACATACACACACACACACATTATATATATATATATATATATATATACGACAGGTTTCTTTTTCTATCTACCAAATTCACTCACAAGGCTTTGGTTGGCCTGAGGCTGTAATAGAAGACACTTGCCCAAGGTGCCATGCAATGGGACCGAACCAGAAACCATGTAGTTGGGAAGCAAGCTTCTTATCACACAACCATGTCTGCGCCATATGTGAGTTCAGTTGTATATTGTTGGTTAGCGCTAAGTCAGCTTTGACCATTCATTGATCCATCGATTTATCCATCGATCCATCTTTCTTCTCCACCTTCTATTCCTGGGAGGGTCTTGTTGGTAGAGTTCTGAGACACCTCCTCCATAGGGTCCTGTCAGAAGCAACTGTCATTAGAATTTCTGGCTGGATTCCCAAGCGTGACCAACTGAGACTATGGACATTATCCAATCATTTCCTTCTTAGTCTCCTGACGGTTGGCTCGGTTTGAAGAATCAGTTTTTCGATTCTTTCCTGCAACGTTCTAATCACCTGTCCGTAATACCGAAGCTGTGACTTCTCAATGTGAAGTAGCTGCTCGACCAGGAGAGACTCTCTGATCTCCGAGCTATACATCCTGTCAGGTAACGTTACTTCAGAGATCTTGAGCAGATATATGATCAAAGGTGCTCCAGCCATGACCCTCTCGCCTTCTCTCGTTCATTACATATCGAGGCTAACATTGTGTTCACCCTTTTCAAAACGGTAGGAGATTTAGATACTAGTTCTAATGCTAGTTTAAATATAGGCAGTAGCTCCCCTTAGGGGCGTTCTGAGCTCGGGGGTGTGGAGGAGGAGACACTATGGTGCATGTTGGATGCTAAGAAGGGTCCTGATTTTTCTTCGAAATAAAATATTTGAACAAGGTAACATTCGAAAAGCATTAAACAAGTCTTTGTTTTGGATTAAGTTAGGAACTGAACATTGTGGTCAGAAATGTGGCTGATGATGCATCTTGGTTCATTATAATTTTGTTATACGAGGGGTGCTGAAAAGTTCCTGGCTTTGGATAAAAGAAAATACAGGAGGATCAGTTAATTATGATTTTATTGAACATATTCCCATCTCAGATTCACATACTTATTGCAGCAGATCTGATTGTAAAAGAAAATATGGATAATAAACCACTGCACAAAATTAACTTCTGTTCGGTTAAAATAATTTGTTTTTCTCTGCAAAACATGGAGTGCTTTATGAAATGTTATTTGGTGAAGTGGGGTGCTGAGCTATAAAAGGTTGAGAATCACTGAGACATAGTAATATATTTCTAACTGAATGTTAGTTTCCTTTAGGAAGGCTTAAGGATATATATTTTAGGAAAGTGGAAATAGGATATAGTGAGCATCATTTAAATGTGTATATTTATTGACCGGGCAATAATTTTTCTGGTAAAGGCATAATTCTAGTTGATCAAATAGCGCAGTATGTAGTGAATATCAGAGGTATTAGTAGAATAAATGAATTAAGCAGGCTTCAACAGGGAATAAAAAACGAGTCACGCTCATGGTTCAGCTTCACTTTTGTTCTATGCACTAACGTGTGCTAAAGTTGGGCAAAGGTTAAATAAGACTTAGAATATGTATATGTATTGATTGGACGACCACTTTCTGGGAAAGCATAGTGTTAGTTGATCAAACAGTGCAGGATTTAATATGTCTTCCTTTCCTTATTTCTAATGTTCTAAAGTAAGTCTTTAAATATTTAAGTATTTTCAAGTATATCTCATTTAAAGTTTACCATGATATAATTAACAGATGCCAAATCCACGCTGCTAAAAAGTTGTAAGATGTCTGCAGTCTCTTGTTTCTTGTCTCTTTCAGTAAAATATTTTATGATCAAGGCTATGTGTAAGTGACGGAGTGTAAAGTGACTGACTAGCAGAGCTGCAACCGTTTGAATTTGGTGAAAGCATAAACGTTCTTTTAACGATTGGTATGGAAGATTGGATGTTGCTGTTAAATTATATTTTTCGGATTGTTGCCTTAAGGCATGAACAGTTTTCCAGTGGTCTGACGGGTCTAGGGATCCAGTGTTAATCAATATATACTGTGGTTGTATATATAGATGTAACTGTATATTACTTTGTCAAAGAGCCTACAATGCTGCTTACTCAGGGGCCTATAATGTCCCCATTCAGCTCTGCTTCCAATAGATCAAAAGCATGGACATAGACCAGCGAATAAAAGATTCAAATGGAATATCAAACAGTAGTTACCTTATGAGACAGATAGTGTTTAAAAATCTCTAACTTTAAATTTGTTGTCCTCACGTCTATTCAGAGACACCAGTCGGTTACAGAGAGCATGGTTATTGTTTTTTAACCCTAGGTCAGCTCTAAACGAGACGGCATAAGATCAAATGCATTCCATATGTGACTATCGCGTCTTTTAAGACAGGGTATCCAATGTGGCCTTTTAAACAAAAACACAATCGGGTGTTATTAGTATTTCATCGAGTGTTGGCTGTTATTTCTAGTTGGTTGAGCAATAGTCTACACAGTAGTTATCTGCGAAAATAATTGCTGTGTAGAAAGAAAGACGTTGAAATAAGCTGTTAAGGCATGTCGCCTTCTAGTTAGGGTGTTCAGCAAACGATAACAACAACGTAGATACAACCATTGGACCAGATAGCGCGTTTACCTTAAGTTAGGAACTTCAAATCATATTGTTCCAGTCTACTCTGCTGTAAATAAGTACTAGCCAGTTGCTGGTGCATTTCTCTCAACCTTCAGCAGTCGCATCCTAGATGTCACTTACATATATACATGTATTTTAGTTTGAAATAAAAACTTATAGATAAGCTTTGTATAATATGTTGTTTTAGGGAGATTTGTTTCAAAGTCTATTGCATGTCACCTTAAAACCCCACAATATGCTGCTGCTGACGTGTCAGAAATTCTCTATCGCTGATCTAGTATGAAAAATAGCCAGTTATTTTCTCAAATACCGTAATTATGATTGATACTGAGGGCGATAATCAATTGAAAGTTGTACAAAATACCGTTCAGTTTTTGTTCCGGCCCTTTACGTTCTGAAGTAAAATCACCTCGAGATCAGTTTTGTTTTTCATCATTCTGAGGTCGATAAAATATAGTCAGTCAAGTACTGGAGTCAGTTTAATCGACTAACCCTTCCCTTCAAAATTCTGTCTATGAAACCATTATTATGAAGAGTAAATTCAAATACGAAATAGAAGCAGCATTAGTGTAATAAACATTATCAATCACACATACTTAACGTATATCCACTGTGTATTTACCGGAAGGCTGCGATTAGCGTGGTGGAGATTACTCTCTCAAAGCGCCGGGTGTTAAAACACTTGAAAGTCATGGACAGGTGAAACAACTTACTCCAGATCCTATTCAGGAGTGATGGACATCGATGTGTCGCCGTTTTTGTGGCTTGTCATCATGATGAAGAATATGAAGAGTAT
>NC_068986.1:64239738-64240673 GCF_001194135.2 Octopus bimaculoides
GCAAACTGAAAAAAGCTCGTCGTGGATATATATATATATATATATGCATGTATGTATATCTTTGTGTACGCGTTTGTATCTCACCACTGCTTGACAACCGGTGTTGGTGTGTTTACGTCCCTGTAACTTAGCAGTTCGGCCAAAAGGACCAATAGAATAAGTACCAGGCTTTACAAAAAATAAGTACTGGGGTCAATAATTTCCGATTAGAAATTTTCAAGGCGGTGCCTCAGCATGGCTGCAATCTAATGACTCAAACAAGTGAAAAAATAAAAGAGAGTAGATAATGAAAGTTGACTCAATGCTGTAGTCAGACATGTTGAGAATGTGGCTCTCTCAACAGAGATTGCTGATTGGCCCTAAGTGCTGACATAGACGAAATGATTCATTAAGAATACCAATTAGCTGTGTGTAGTAGCAGTAGTCCCTTTTCTTCTTTTCTTTTTCTCTATCTAGCTTGCTGTCTCTTTCGCTTTCTATATATGTGTTGCCCTTTTCCTTGAATGGAATACAATTTTTCATGCTTGCCCCTTCTTTCCCATAATGATTCTGTCTGTCAGCGACCCTCGCTCTTGCGTAACGTGTTTTTTCAAACATTTTATCCTTTTACACGATCATCGCAACTGCTTACAAATTTTGATATAATTCACCAACACAGTTTAATCCTCCTTCTCATTCTTTCGCCCTATTTTCATGAAATCTATATGGAAAACTCCGAGCAACGAAGAATATATTTAAGAATAATGGTTATAGTGCAGTTCTTACTTTTTTTAAATGTGTTTTCAAAAGAAGGAAAAAAAATAATTCAGCACATTAAAGATTTGAAAGTGAGTAGAATCAAGATTAAAGACAGAGTATTCAAAATAAAAACAAAGAACATAGTAAATTTATATCTGCTTAAAAAAAATCGGAATTTACTGAACCTGGCGAAATCG
>NC_068986.1:64241252-64244503 GCF_001194135.2 Octopus bimaculoides
CACACACACACACACACACACACACACACACACGCGCACGCACGCACGCACGCACACATGCACACATACAGACACGCTTTCATATTCGCGAGAAAACAGACATTTAAAGTGTTCAACTACTGAACAAGTGTTATGTCTCTCGGAGAAAGTAATTTTAGTCGGCTTAAATTTGGAAATGCTGTAGTGGATTGATTTGGATTACTTTCAGATGCAACTGACTGATTCGCATGCAGCTCAATTTGGGGTAATAGTTTTAAGATTTGAGAACTAAATAAGAGCCCATTGAAATTAGTGAATGACAGGAATAATGCAGAAAATGTAGAAAACGAAGTTCTGGAAGTCTGGAATTTCATCTCTGAAACCTTAAGCTGTCTAAAAGCAAAAGTCACGTTAGTAATATTGGTTTCAAGGTCAGCAAGTTCGGGAAGGGGATAAGTCGATCACATCGACCCCAGCTCGCCGCCTTATGCTGCATTAGTAATATTATAATTATTTTCCTCAAGATACTTGTGTGAATCATTGCTGTCAAATCTAATTATGGGAGTAACGTCACAGAGGAAACCAGGGTTTTGCATACGTTGCTTTCAAGACCCTGATATAATGCACCTGCCCTCGGTGGCGCAACAACATTTTACTGAGAGTAAAATGGATTGATTGATTAACCGATTCATTAATCAAATAATCGACTAGTTAATTGGTTAAATAGCCAACCATTTGACGACTAATAAAGAAGTGAAATTGAACCAGAGCGTATGTTTATTACTGCTATAATGACTCTCTCTCGATACAACAAAATCCCTGTTTTTGATTTCTTATCATTCAGATACAATATAATTTATCAATAATGTCTTATTCTTCTATTGTCCTTATGTTTATGTTGTTTATTAAGTACGTTATTATAAGTTGTTATTTGTAAACTGTTTTTTTTAAACAATTGATATTAATTATTGTTTTAGCATATTATCTAAAATTTATTTCAATTTAAGTCTCAAGACTCCTTTTTCCTACCTCCGTCCATTAACCTTATCATTTACTCATTAATTTTATTTTTGAAGCATGAAATTCCAGTAACTGTCACATTCAAACAATTCAGAGGTTATGGATTGTTTATCTTTAATTTTTTTTACTTGTTTCAGTCATTAGATTGCGGCCATGCTGGGGCACCACCTTGAAGCATTTTTAGTCGAATGAATCAACACCAGTACTTGTTTTTTGTAAAGCCTGGTATATATTCTATCGGTCTCTTTTGCCGAAGAACTAAGTTACGGGGGACATAAACACACTAACACCAGTTGTCAGGTGGAGGTGGAGGACAAACACAGATGCGAAGACACACACACACGACAGACTTCTTTCAGTTTCCGTCTACCAAATCCACTCACAAGGCTTTATTCGGTCCAAGGCTATAGTAGAAGACACTTGCCCAAGGTACCACGCAGTGGGACTGAATCCGGAACCATGTGGTTGGGAAGCAAGCTTCTTACCATACAGCCATGTCTGCTCCTAAACAAATCTCTTTAATAATGATTTCAATTATTTCATTTGCTGTCTCAAAATAATTCATGATATACAAAACTAAAAAAAAAAAAAATGATTATCTGCTGCTCAAAAGTTCCCCCAGTTATGTGAGGGAATTTGTTCTTCCTGTAGATACTCACCAATGCTCATCATCATCGTAATCAATAACAGCAACAAAAACATTAACACCATTATTTTTAATGTCAATTAATACCGACAATGTTATCGTTGTTAGAAATAAGTCAATGCACATACACAGCAGAAAAGAATACTCAAGAGTTCTAGACCTTTAAACAACAGTTTATTATTCTCTGGTAAAATGGTTCAAACGAGAACCACGAACTTTATCTTTCGAAAGTTTCCATTGTTTTTCTTTTTTCTCCGCAAAAATCGCGGTCTAATGGTGAGGTTAGTGAGAATTTACGATTATCCGTCGGTGACGGAGCACGACCAGACTCACCCCTTCTGAAAGTTCGAGTCAAGCCAGACTTATACATGACTTTTGTCCAAATGGAGAGACATAATAGTGAGAGAGAGAGAGAGAGAGAGAGAGAGAATTCTCAGAAAATGTTTTGTGTAAGTTTCATCTTTTCAACACATACGCACACACACACTTTCACTTCTGTATCGAATCTGAGGATAAGCATCAAATGTGGCACAATTTAGAAAAATATCAGAAAAGCGTCTCTCTACTTGTTTTCATCTATACATATTTCAATATCTTTTAATACCATGTCGTTTTCAGGTGCCTGGTTATATTGTCCAATATATCATATTCATAGATGTTTTCACAACTTCATTTATTCGTTTGTTCTAAATTTCTCCTCGCGTAAATACTTAGAAAAATTTTCATGACAAATTCATAAATTTTGTACTACTTCATGTCTAGGCCGGTTGTCGAATTGTATTTTCATAAATTCATAAACTTTCATAAATTACCATAAAACTTATTTTCAATTTCTAGAAGTGTTGATAAATCTATTTCATCACCAATTAACTTTTGATCACCTTTTGTTATTCCTAGATGCTTCGATAATCAATGTTTTTATAGATATTTTTCATGAATTTCCTTCTCTACATTGTTTTAATATATTTGTTATTTGGTTTTCAAAAATAATTTTCCCGTAGAAATATTTACATCTAAAGGAAAGAGTTCACGTTTTTAAAGAAAACTCATAAATTTGGATAATTTTGAATGTTTTAAGATTTACTGATTATTCCATATTGATTTTAAGCGTGTTTTTAACACGTGCACAACCGATTTATAATAATTTTTTTTTTTACAAATTTTACATCTTAAGAGAAAATAAACTTTTCAATAAATAATTTTTACATGGATTTTCCCCTCCCTTCTTATATTACTAGAAAATGTCATTAGTAATTGAAAGAATGTTATCCTACTTAGACGGATAGGAGACGTGGAATGTCATTTTATCGGTAGTTCCAAAAAATTGTTAGTCCAAGTATGTTGGTTTCAAATTTTGGCACAAGGCCAGCAGTTTTTTTTTGGGGGGGGGAGGCTAAGTCGATTACATCGACCCCAGTGTTCAACTGGTTCTTATTTTATCGACCCCGAAAGGATAAAAGGCAAAGTCGACCTCGGCGGAATTTGAACTTAGAATGTAAAGACTGACGAAATGCCGAAAAGCATTTTGAACGGAGTTCTAACGATTCTGCCAGTTCACCGCCTTATGTTAGTTCAGGGTATTAAAATTAAAATAGATTATTATTAT
>NC_068986.1:64244814-64248102 GCF_001194135.2 Octopus bimaculoides
ATATATATATATATATATATATATATATACGTACACAAACACACAGACACATTGTTTTCCGATAGAATGGTTATATCAACGTCATTTTTTATCTGTCATTTATTATTATCTTGATGAAGCAAATTCACTTTTATAGTTTTCTACCAGAAATTCAGTTAACATTTTTTTTTACCTACAGAAAAACTTGTTTATTTGTTTAGTTGAGGTGAATGAAAGTGGAATGCGTTTACATCATTTTTTTTTCTTAAATTCATTCGACAATAATGTTTCAGTATGATAAATAGAGTTTATGATATACTACCGTTTGAATATTCTCCAAATTTGTTTTTACTTTATTAACATCATTATTTACACACCACAAAACATCATCATACGAAGACTGCTTCACTGATAGGCGTCGCCGTTTTTATCTTCCCAGTCGCTGCCATATTTTTTTGCTGGATTGTTTTTAATAACACTTCCGTTGCTTGTTCTTACTGATCGTTTAAGATTGGCGCTTTCTCTTATATCAATTGTCATTGTCTTTTGACTCCAACGATTAGCTAGTGGTCCGCCATACATCCCGTTTGAAGAACTATCAACAGATTTGCGTGGTCCTTTCTTCTTCTTCAGGGTTCCCATCTTTATGAGCTGGATCCATGCCATTTTTGCCTCAGGATTTAAAAGGCACCGGAACACGAAGATGAAGAATCCTTGTAGAGAATTCAAGATGCAAAACAAATAGTTGAAGACAAGTTTAATTTCATTTATAGCCAGAGGACCGAAGAGCCAGGTTACTCCCAGAAGAACCATTACAGTGAAGCATCCACGGACTTGAACCATTGTTACTGGAGAATTACATTGATTCTTATTTTTGAATTTAGGCTTCATTATAACTTTAGTAACCATTGCAAAAACCAACGAGTTGATCGACAGTATAATACATGCAGGTGCCAGAAGAGCTGCGTAGAATGCCGTTCTGTTGCCATGCGAGAGGAAACAACTGCAAAGAAATAGAAAGAGATGAGTAAATGTGTTGTACAGACGAAAGCCAATGTGTTTGTTAGTCATTCAGGAGAATACCACAAAAAAAATCAAGTACTAGGACATTACAATTAAACACAATACGGAGAGTCTTACAATACAGCATGAAGTGCTCCGTGAGAGAACGTATTTTGAACTAAGAGTGATCGGCCTTTTTTCAACTTGTAATGAACTTTTGCTTTGCCTGAAGTTTGGCAAATAGAAATTGTCTTATGCAGCTTGATCTGTTTAGCACTTCACGTGACTTTTAGACTTTATTTTCGCAGTGAAAATCATACATAAAAATCAGTTCACGCGGCCTACCAAATTCTACTTATCATGTGACTGTTTAACGTCATTTTTAACCAATCAATAATCAACTACTTCTTGCGCAATTTATTTTTGGCGCATCTATTCCCTCAGAAAGCAGCTCTTGCCAGGAGCTGATCTGATGTATTATAAAGATACGAGAGTATTTTACTACTAGACACTGTCATAAACAAACACTTTTACAAAATATGCTATCGCAACTTCTGCATGTTTGCTTATTAAAAATTTCTTGTTCTTGAACTTTCCTTCAGTTTGTTTCATGGAACATTTTCTTTTAATGCATTTTTGGTTCTACAAACCGAACGTTATGAATATATGGTTTGTTGAATTCTCTTGTTTAGATGTTTTAAAATTTTTCACTGTTTTGCATCTCCTTGTATTCACATTCTTGTTTGCTGTTCATTACCAAACACTTTGCTGACTACATCCTTCGTTGTGCTGTACGTTTATTTTGGCATGCTGTTCCTTCTTTTAACATGCGCACATTTTTTTAGCAAGTTTAATTGTTCATAGGAAACGTTTATAACAATAAACGATTCCCTTGGAACTGTGTTGGAATTGTATTCATATGAAATGTAAAACTATTCCATATTTAACTATTTCTATATTGGAGTAAGTTTTATATAAGACAAGGGAGAATAAAACTACAATCAGTGAATGTCGTCATTCGAGCATGTGCATTTCGACATTTGGTGAATCGATTTTAAAGACGCGAACGTTGTTTTGAACGTGCAAACCCTATGCAAACACATTCATTTAAAATAAAGTTCATGGTCCCAATTATTCGAACGACTGAAATATGAAAGCAGCGTGACAATATATGAGAAAACATATTCCCCAACACATTGAAATATGATTAATCGACATCAAATACTTAACACTATCCACTGTGTGGCCATTCATACTCCACAAGATTAGTAGTCCATTACAGCGGTAAAGACCTGTCTCTGCGGGACGGAATCTCTCTCAGAATAAGTTTGAAATGGACTATTAATTCACAAAACGCAGCTCCATCTTAGAATCCCATGACTGCAACAAAATGATGGCCACCACATTTAACCCCAAAAGAATAACCGTAAAGCAGTAAATGTTGCCTGTGCACTAATATTAATATTCAAATCACAGAATTTGAAGAAATGATGAAAGTCAAAGTTAACGTCCAGCAGAATCTGTAATCAGAGCGTAAATGATGTAACTAAATAAAGCAAAGCATTTTTGGCCGGCATTCTATCGATATTGTCATTTAAAGCTGCAGTAAATATCACACACTTTTTGTGGAGGAAACAATCGATTAAATCGGTCTCCAGTATTTGGCTAATAAATATTTTATCACCACAAAAAAGGCGAGAAAGTATAATGTGATTCACAATGTAGCTAAATAGCGCAAACATTTTCTCTTATGTTCTAACTCTTCTGCTAATCTACTGGTGTTTAGTGCAATGATGATGATGCTGAGAACAACACACACACACACACACACACACACACACACAAGGTCTGAACGTATAACCAACAACGATGAATGAAACCTATACACATTATCAGAACAATCTGGAATAGATAAAACGAATGAAGGATCTCATCTTTCAGAAAGTTATCTGATATTGCTTCATATGATATGCATGTTATTATTACATGCTGATAACCATTTCCGATAGACTGGTCTGCGGTCTTTTGGTCTGACGATAAGATATATCTATTGATTTTTCTGGTGAGTAATAATTTATCAGTATTTTAGTTCAATAATGAAAGTAATATAATCCAGCACATACATGAATATCTCCCCCAAATCATACTCTCCTGTCTTAGATAAAGGTTTCACTGAACAATATAGCTCCTGATGTGTGTGTGTGTGTATGTGTATGTATGTATGTGTGTATGTATGTATGTATGTATGTATGTATGTATGTATGTATGTATGTATGTGTGCATGTATGTATGTATGTGTGTGTATGT
>NC_068986.1:64248901-64250443 GCF_001194135.2 Octopus bimaculoides
GTGGTTCTCAGAAAATAAAATAAGAAAAAAAGAAACGAAAATTTAAAAAAAATCAGTTTCTATGACTGTCCATCTTTTTTTTCATATTTTGTTTAGCTTTTGCTAATTTTGAAAGCAAAGGTATTGATTTATAATGGACACTTTTCTAGTATGAAAACAGTTTACCAGATTAATCAAAACACTTGGATTTCACCAAGTCTATTGTTTACGTTACATTTTTTGATATGTTGTGTTTCGTTTTCACTTGAATATATAATTTTGGCAGAGGTAGATGACTGAGTAACAAGAACACTGACTGAATGTCAAACGATTGGGCAAATATTTATTTAACAACCCACACTAGTGATATAAAATAAAACCAGTTGCTTCATTAGATGGATAATCAGATATGTCAATGGATAATCAGCACAAATGACGCCAAGAAACACAAAAAAGCTTGTAGCAGATTTGAAATATATATAAAAAAAAATACTTCTTGAGTCTGGAATCTGGAGGAAGGGGTGTTGAGCATGACTTTTGCAGACCCATCGTGATTGGTTAGCTGGATGTCATTAATATTCCGTTTAAACAAGTGGTTCTCAACCAGGGTCCATATGATCCCTGAGGTTCATAATAGATTTTTGGGGGTCTACGCAAGCAAAATAGTAAATTAGGGATCTACAAGTAGTATTTTAGGGGTTCATGAAAAATTTTGATTTAGATGTATTTATAGCAAGAAACAGCTAGGTTTGTTTCTCTAACTTGTATAAGTTGAACTATGTAAACGTTAATGAGTGAAAAGCAAAATAAAATAATAATAACAACAGCAACAATAATAATAATGATGATGATAATAATAAAAGTAGTAGTAGGAGTATCAGAAGCAGCAGCAGTAGTAGTAGTAATAATAATAATAATAATAATAATAATAATAATAATAATAATAATAATAATAATTATTATTAATATTATTACGGCAAAAAAAACATTATTCAAACCGAAAAATCGTTCTCTATAACTAAAAGACATCACATTTATTTTTGACGACGCGGGCATACTAGTAATATTATATGCTGGATGAAGCAAGGATAATACTCACCCCAGGCGACAAACATTCGTTTTAACATGAAATGACTGTGGTATATACTGAACACGGTGACAAGAAGCTGGTACATATTGAAGGCCTCTACACACATCCAGGTAAGTGTCGTTAACAGAAATAAATGTGAGAGTATGGTGAGAGTGAAACACAGTGCTTCTGCTGACTCTTCTGTCTTCATAGAATCTACTTGGCTTGTTACAAGGAACACACTGTTCAGTAGTAACATCGACATACACAAATTCAGCAGGATTTTACCGGAGTGGTCACCATGAAGACATCTAGGTAAGAAGAACGAAGATAATGATAATGATAATAATGGTGAATTTGATTATGATCATATTTATGGCGAAATCTTGATGTTATTAATAATGATATTGACGATAAGGCAGTAATCTGACAGAATCGTTAACACGATGGGCAAAAAGCTTGGCGGTATTTCGTCGGTGTTTACGTTCTGAGTT
>NC_068986.1:64253226-64255867 GCF_001194135.2 Octopus bimaculoides
AGTCTAATAAGAATCGAAATCATTGCTGCACACTTCCTGATCACGTTTTCTCATTAACTTGTTTAGAACCAAAACAATTTCTACAACAAGGTTAAGTATACTACACACCCGTTGTTGTAGTGTGAAATCAGTCTGTCTTTGATCAAAGAATCTTACGGTGATCATTCCGTCTTTTTATTTCGATAGTGTATCTAGGGCTGCGACATCGAATATTTCCTTAGTTTTTGTAATGTTTGGATTGTGATTCGAGGGAAAATCGGTTATTACTTCTAGAAAGTGATGTGACTGTTTAGAGTTTTTTTAATGCTTATTACACATGTATAATAGCTGTCTACAGATGAGACACAGTAAAAATAGCAGGAAGAGGCGCAAACATAAGTGTGAGGTGTTAATAAGTTCGTTTCGCAGTCACATAGTCTCAGGTTCAATTCCATTACTATACATCTTTTAGCCTCGGGCTGACCAAATGAGGGAAATTAGTAAACGGAAACTCTGTGAAAGTCCGTCAAATATATATATATATATATATATATATATATATATATATATAGTTGAAAAATATCGTTATAGGTATAAAAATACCATAAACAGCTATTGAAAAATGGAGAAAAAGATGTTGAATCAAAATTAGATTTAATACAAAATAAGATTCAATACATACGCGCATATAAAATGCCAACTATATACATACACTCCTATCTAAAGTGACATTTTTTAATATAAATGATTGACTGAAAAATGATGAGCTAACCCAGGCCAGAATTGAACCCACATATCGACGCTAACATGGCTCCATGCGCATCCGATTGGCCCAAATACTCATCCATCAATTTTAGTCAAAATTTTATGAATATATATTTTAAACTGTCCCGACAGATAATGTTTGTTAACAAACCCAATCGGATGCGCATGGACCCATGTTAGCGTTGATATGTGGGTTCGATTCTGGTCTGGGTTAGCTCATCATTTTTCAGTTAATTGTTTGTATAAAAAGATGTCGTTTTAAATCGGTGTATATTTCATTTCATTTCATTTCAAAGTTTCAGCTCAGAGCTGCGGCCATGCTGATGCTATTATTGTACTAAGAGACTTCCATAGTCACTCAATCTCCGAAACTTGCAAAGCCTTCGGGTTTGTTTACAAATATTACACACACACACACACACACACACACAAAGATAAATATATATATGTACACACACACACACACACACACACACACACACACACACACACACACACACACACACACACACACACACACACACACACTCATACATACAAACATATATGCGTGTGTGTGCGTGCGTTTGTCTACGTCTGGTTGTGTTTGTCTTCGCGTTGTCATCATTTGAAAAAACGATTTATTTGTATATACCCCGTAATTTAGTAGCGCGATAAATAGTTATCCTTATGTTAAGTACCCGATTTAAAAATAACTGCTAAATACTGAGAACCTTCAATGCGGTTGAATTTTTTTTGTGTGAGTGGTATAAAACGAGCAGCTTCACAAAATGCGGGTACAATCCAATCTAGAAGAGCGATTTTTGTCGTAAGGTAGGAATTGAAGAATTTTGATGAGTATTAGCTTGTTAGCTCGATATTTCTATAGTTCCTGATCAGACCTGATCGAACAATCATATGCACGTACATTCTACATAGTCCAGTTGAGGACAATAGTTCACATTTTTACACGTGCTAGCTAATTATATGTGGTGCGATGTGACAGGTTCGATATGTCGAAGTAGAGTTGTCGTTGTTGTTTAGTCCTAAGCTGGCCCTCATTGATTTCAATGTATCCCTTGTAAAATCAATTAGATTTGACCCGAGGGAAATTTGGCTGCTTTTTCTAGCAGGTCGTGCGAGTGTATAGAGACTCTCTTGTAGACTCATCGAAGTAGAGTAAAAATGTGTATGTGTCTGCGTGTGAGTGTATGCATGTGTGTGTAAGTATGCGCACGCGTGTGAGCGCGTGCGTGTGAGTGCGTGCGTGTGTGAGTGCGTGTGTGCGTGTGTGCATGTGTCTGTATGTGCGCGCGCGCGTATGTGAGTGTGTGCGTGTGTGCGCGCGTATATGTGTGTGTGTGTGTGTATGTGTGCTGTATAACCCGACATCAGTCTTTATCGAGCTCATCTAAGATCAAAAGCATTTCTGCCAAGATCATCCTATTTTTTTTCTCAGATATTGTGTAATATATAGTGACTACACTATTCAATGTGTTTATTTGTTAAGGATGGTAGAATGTTGTTTGAGGGAAATTTAACAGCTATTTTCCTATATTTGAACGACTGATGTATTGTTTCAGACTTGAAGCATGTGTTTATGGCTTGTCTGGCCTCTCCCCAAACTCTAGCATGTTTGTACTAATTGCACTTAAAAGGCTGTAATTCCACGAAAGCCAACAATTAATCTTCACGACTCTACCAATAAATATTCGCCTGTTGACACTTCCAATGTAGTTTCACAGCTTCTACGACATTAATTACAGCCAATTGAATCAATGCTCTTTTTTATCTTCAGTTTTGCTTTCTTGAAAACTTTCCAAAGAAACGTAATTTCAAGTGTATGATTGATGCAACAGGTGCTAAAACTTCTTCAATCTTCCCTTTCTTGCCAAATGATCACATTAATCCTCCTTCA
>NC_068986.1:64256488-64258734 GCF_001194135.2 Octopus bimaculoides
AATACCTAATAAAATAAACATGTATCATCTTACTGTTTCTTTTATCTCTTCATTGATTGTATGTTTTTATTATTTTTATTAATTTGTTATATTAATATATTTGTCTGCATGTGTTTACTTTATGCGTATTTCAGTATTATGTATACCTGTCATGTATTTGTGTACATCATTAATATATAAGTGCATGTGGATGTATGTATTCATATATAAGTTTATATGCACATTTATGCCTTCATGTGCATGTGTGTGTGTGTGTGTGCGTGCGTGCGTGAAGGGAGCGTCTGTCTCAAAAACTCCAAAGTTGAGTAACGTTTTCATGCTTGGATTTGTAAACTACGATAAGAATAACACTGGTCAACAAAGAATTTGTCCTAAGGCAAAGAATACCTGCATCTCATGTTTTTGCATGCAGAATTCGAAAATAAGTTCCAATTATCTGTATCACCCACAGTTTCTCTATTCCACGATATCCCTCTCAGTTCCTGTTACGTGGGCTAAATTTCAGTTAAGCTGTTGAAATGTGAAGTTAACGGCTTAAGAAGTACTCCTAATTTAAATTTTTATGAATAGAACTAACCTAGTGAAATCATAAATCCAGCTATCTGAGTCAATGAGTCCCTAAATATATATGAAAAATTATGAAATAAACAATATGTAAAAATACTAACACACAGGAGCACAGAAAAAAAAATGTAATATACTAACACAGAAAAATTAAAACAAAACACGCGGGTGAAAAGAATCTCGTAGTGTGAAGAATCAACATAGAACAACGTGCCGCACGTTGTTCTATGTTGATTCTTCATAACACAGCGTGCGGTTGTCATGGTAACTAGCTGCCAATGCCACGCTGTCTGCTGATTGGCTAAAATTCCCCAAATTCCCCAACTTTAATTCCAAATAACATCAGATTCTTTAATTTATGAGATAAAGTAATTGGTTGATCGTAATCAAAATTCAGAGTTGCATCGATACACCAAACTTTAAAGCAATCTGAGCAAAATTAAAGGGGGCTCATTTTGCGAATGAAAAAGACTAGATCCCAACGACAATCTAGAATTGGTGGACCTTCTTGATTTAAAAATTAGTTTACTATCTGTGCGAAATAACAATTTCTGTCATGGGTACATTTTATATAGTAATTTCTTTACCTCATATATGTACGTGTCATTTAGTTTAACTGTATATTATCCGATAGCTATTTTGTAAATCACGCTTGGAAGTAAGTTAAATTTGACGTCAAGATGTTTGAGAGTAGAGGTTATGGATAAGATATTATCAAGAATCTAATACAATACTAAATCTTACCTATTCTTGTTTATCTTACGTGTAAATGATCGTCTCTCCTTCCAAGATTGACATATGAGGATCCAGTTATTCGATCAACTGAAATACTTAGTCAAGGATTAGCGCGCGAAGTGACAGTGTGTTCCACTGTCCCATGATGTTTACTCATAATATAACTCAAGTAGAATCGATGTGACACAATGAAAAGGCTTCATCGTCCATCGGATAAACTTCTACAGAGTTTTGTCAACTTCGTTTCACTGACGAGGCTCGAGTTGACCTGAGGTAATGATAAAGGCACTTACTCAAGATACCACTCAGGTATAACTTGGAACCTTGGGATTGAAAAGCAAACTTCTTAACCCTTCGGTCATTCATAAACACAAATATATACCCACATGTACACAGACACGCGCTCTCGCGCATATACACGCAGACACACACACACACACACACCACAACCTATAGCTCCATGCACATGTTCATCCTACAATACATATACAAACATTACGCACTCTCATCTAGCTGTCATTCTCCTAAATAGATATTTAGAGATTCATGGATGCACATTAATGCACAGATATAAAGAATGATTTTAATAAGTAACAAGTCTAATGAAAGTGAGTCTATAAAATAAGAAAACAACTCACTAGAAGTACAGAAAAGCTTGTCAGATGAGTTGATTCACACAAAGTGGTGTTCGGGTCAATATATTTGGTAGTTAGTCCTTCAGTTGACCAAGTGCTATCTGTAACGAAAGTAAGGATATTAAATCAATATTTGATAGGGAATATTGTTCATATATGGTTAGTTACCGGAATTGTTATGACCAAGAACCCCTGCCTAAACGAGTACATAAGTGAATATATGCATATGCAGACACACACCTGCGCGTGCGCACACACACATGTATCTATGTATATATTTTATATTTATATGTATATATATATGTACATGTA
>NC_068986.1:64259010-64263149 GCF_001194135.2 Octopus bimaculoides
CACACAAACACACACACACACAAACACACACACACAAGTGTACACGCGAGTTTGCCTTTTTTATTTGAGCGGTTTACATATCAGCCGGGTTCAAACTCAGGTAAATACAGTACAGGAGGGGAGAAGAAAAGACACGGAACATAAGTTTTACTTACTAAGAGTATTCCAGAACACACAAGTGTTGTTCTTTCCAGGCTGAAAATACAAAAGAGAAAACAATGAGAAAAGATATTGATTTCTCATATTGGCATAAGACTAATTTTATATAGGAGTAACTCATCAGATAACATGTTATTGGTTTCTATCATACCATCGACAATATTAGTTTACATAGTTTAATTAAAGGAAAAATCGTAGCTTCCATAAGCTGTTTGAACTACCTCCGAAAATTGTGAGAAATATATGAAAGAAAGAATTGGAAAGAACCAGGAATCTGGTTCCAATGTTTGCAACAGAATAGACTTCATTAAAAATAATCAAGGATGAGGTGGTGGTTTTAATATGGACGCCAGATTAAGTCTTACTCCAAAGAAAAAGTACAGCCTATCCGAGAGGCGTAATTTCACTCTACCGATTTCACTCAAAGTACCGCGCAGTAAGCTAGAACCTAGAACTATGTGAGTACAAAGAGTTCCTGACTACACGGCCATGGCGACTCCCATATAGGAACGAAACAAAGTACTACGTGTGAGAAATTAGGGAAATTATTTGAAAAAGTCTTGGCTCAGGAAATAATCTAAGAAGAGGAAATGGAATAAACTAAATTTACTTTAAGATTTGAAAAAACAAACAAAAATCTTGGTTCGTGATAGCATATGATGGAGACTAGAAATGATACAACTAATGATTAAGGCAGAAAAATTTATTCTGTTTGGATCTGACAACCATTAAAGATGTCATTCAGATTCTAGCAAGATAACATTTTATATTGAAGTTCGGCCGGTTTAGCTGAGGATGAGTTCAAATACTTGCCGTTGTTTAAAGAAGGACGCAGAACAAAAATGTTTTGAGAACATCTGTAATAATAACACCATCCTATTTTGTGAATACAAAGTGTATTCTGTTTTACTTCAACATACTACACAAGTACAATAGTCTAGGCTTGGCTTCATGCAGTTATCCATTAACTCACTACACGAAGACAACACTCTAGGCTTGGTATCTTGTTAGCCCTCAACACACTACACGAAGGTAACACTCTAGCTCTTGCCAAGCGAGTTAGTTCCCGGCTATCTCTCAGGACTTCTTAAGGGTTAGGAGATAATTTACTTGCTTAAAATACTGAGCAATGTACAAAAATCAACATCAGATGGAAGTTGGACCTAAGCTGAATATGAGACATCAACAGAGCTTTCAAAAGGATACACTGGAGTCTTTTTCCGTTACTTTCTCTATGACTATAGGAGAACTTTGCACTCAACGTTCTCAGCAAACAAAACACTACTCCCGCTGCTTACAACACTAATTTGTGTCTACATATAGGATGTCCCAATGCAGTGAGCTGTGTCAGTGTGAATGAAATGATTTGCGTTGAGACATTGTGTAGAACCAGTGACATATTACGAAATCGAGTCAATGATCTGTGACACTTTCACAGAAGAAGAAGCATTAAAATCTCGTCGAATTATTCATTGCAATCCTCTTAGGTTAGTACAAATTCATAACTCTGTTGACTATTGCGCATTTCAATGATAGGTAGTAAAATAACAAAAAGAATGAAGCCATTAGTGAAACTATTATTTCGTTTTAATGAGCACACAAATAACTACACAATTAAAGTAGTAATTTGTTCTGTTGCCGTTGCTGATCCTATGTTGAGCAGAAGTATGATTATAATCATTCCAGACTTGACAATTCCATCTTTTTTCTCGTAATACATTATCTACCGTATTCTCTTTAAAAGTGGCACGGCGCTTGCTCTGTTTGGTACGATTACTGTGGATGAAATAGAATTGACTAAAACCACATCATGCATGCTTCTATCATGACTATGCTCTATTGCATTCGATACTAGAAGCTCTACACTCAACCAGCAGCGAATCTATGCTTTATATTCTTTAGACTTATTCTATATGTAGAGAGTTACACAAGTTGGCTTGGGCAAGCATTGAACATTTGAAATCAATAGTAAATTCTTACATAAATACGAATCCCTAAATATTTGGGAAAATTAGCAAATCTGGCCTGTAATGAATGTACTTACTTCAACATTCGACATCATGTAACTGACAGGAGTGGTAAGGTTCTTCAATTGTCTGCCTTTGATTTTGACAAAAATTACTTTCTGTTTGTCCAGATAATCCAGTTGAGCTTGATTTTCAACCATGAAAAATTTTGCATTGTTGTAAGCGATCAATTGTACACGTTCATTGATTATTTTAGTGACATTGTCCTTTGATTGAAGGACTGACAGGGGAATTCTGAACTTTAATATGTTCTGGAAATGAAAAATGTATTATTGAATTAAGAAAAATAAATACGCCTTGTTAACTTGAAGTTTGATTTTATTGTGCGAGCGCATGTATTTACACACACGCACGCACATACAAACACAAGCGCGCGCACACACACGCACGCACGCACGCACGCACGCACACACATCTTCCTGTACTTGCGTTCACATAAATGATAAGGTAATTTACGATATATTTATCCCACATAAGATTACGGTTTAATAGCTGCCAAAGTACAACAATGGGATCTTGAGATAATGGTGTAGAAAATGAAGAAAATGTCCTTTGGATATATTAATGGTGGTAGAGAACACGAGGTTTAGAGGAAAGCCACTCCTGTGGTTATTCTTCTAAGTAGAGCTTTGCATTCAATATCTTCATAAGAATACCTGTTAAGACAGCTCGAGAAAGTTGCCATTTGCATTTTAATTGGCGAGACGTTGATGTAAGAGAGATTGAAAACAACCAGAATAATGGTATTAAAACATTTTATCCATAATAGAATATGAAATAACTGTGGTAGTTAGTTATATATAATTACAATGTTTCAGGTGATAAATTACATATTTCGTGTATACATAAGATGCAGTAGGAGGTGTTTTGTATCAACAAAAGATACATTTCTTTGACATGAATATGCCTTCGTGAATGCATATGAATGAATCTCTGATTATTTACAGGTGCTCATTTCAGTTTTCTTCTTTAAGTCTGTTCCAGTTGCAGCAGCTATATTGTGCTAGATTCTATTCTAGCTGCCAAAGCAACAATTAAACAGATAATTATTAAACATTTAAATGACAAAATGACAAATATTGACCTAGTGAAGTTTTGCCAAGTTATAAGAAATCTAAACCAGATGTAAATGGCAGATTCTATCAAGTTATCAAACCACCATAAATCCCATAAGTAGTAAAATATATCAACGAGTTATAAAATTGTGAGAAGCAATACATAGGACGGAGTGAAAAAAAATATTTAAAAAAACCAAATTGTGTAATTGTTGCTAGATTTAAAGAAAGAATAAAAGGAAGAAAGAAGGCTTACATTATCAGGCACTGCTTGTGTGCCTTGGTCAAAATAAGGACCATAATCATATGTCTGGTTACTATCCGAGTTCCAGTGAAGTACTGAGATATTTCTCACCATCATATTAATGTTGGAGCTGCTTATGTTGATGATGCTGGTTTTTGGTACAATCGCTTTAGCTGTGTAGTCTTCTAAAAGATGTCTCAACCTTCACAAATAAAGAACAAAGTGGAAGTGAGAGGAGAAACATTGTAAAGTGTTGCAGCGAGGAACATTAGCGGTTTCTTGCAAGATACACAGGCTCATTTCAGGTAACTGTGATAAACAGGTAAGAGATATTCTGTTAAATATTCAATGAAACTAAGCACATTATCTTTTATAAAGAAACATGAAGACACCCATGAAAAGTTGGCTGAACCAGTGGACTATAATATAAAATATATTACGATGTTTCATTTCATTTTTCCCGATTCCGAGATTATATCTTATCTAGAACAAATACTGGACGTCACATGACTAGTGCTCTAAAAGATAAAGTTGGCTCTACAGACATTGGAAGGAAAGAGGAAAGTCTATTCCGAGAAGATTTCAACTTAGAAAGTATATGCACACACACACACACACACACACACACACACACACACACACACACACACACAC
>NC_068986.1:64268653-64271171 GCF_001194135.2 Octopus bimaculoides
TAGTCATTTTCACTCAGCCAGGAAACAATATTTGGAAGCTGTCATTTTGTGCGTGACTGCGCACTTTGTCGTAAACATCCGGAAAATAGCACATGTTGTCAAGAAAAAGTAAACACGTCTTTTGTAGTTTTAAGCATTGCGATAGCACGAAATTAAAATATTTAGCCAAAAACTTTATTTTGCTGTTATTTTTAGCACACCTCACAACCACCTCAATGACAAAAAGAAATGAGTAAACAATGCATATTTTGTAGTTTTAAGCATTCAACATGCATTTAATGCGATAGCATGAACTTAAAAGATTTATCAAAAACGTTATTTAGCTGTTATTTTCACTAATTTCTCAAACAAATCACATTTTTCTTATCTTCTGCACCACATAAATTCATAGTGATATGAATCTAGCATAGAACGGTGAGCGCCACAGCGTCGTTTATTACCTCACTTCACAGAAGTTCACGTGGTTCCTGGAAGAATCGAGTGACGTATGCATTCTTCCAGTGTGTCACGATTCCAACATGGCGCCGCATACAGAAAAACGTATCTGGTCTCGCGACACACTCCTCCGAAAACCCACTGCTTGGGTAGGACCCATCCCCGGTTGTACTTACTTCTTGAGAAGACTGTTTCGTCGATCTCAACAATCTTCTTAGGACCACCAACTTGAACTGGATGACGTAACAAGTCTTCTGCGCATATTTCTCTAACATAGTTGTTATAATCAATGGCTCATCCCCAGTTCTTCAATACAAAATCGGACTGATGTCAGTTTTTTAACCCATGAGTAAAGGAAGAGCACAACAGTCCTAAGAAGAAGACTACCACCTGCAAACCATGTGTCTTTCCTCACCGACACAGACTATGCGTTCTCGGCGCGAGCATCGCCAGTACATGCTTCCATGACGTCATTTTGAACACATAGCACGACTCTTCCTTTTACATAGTTTTCTTTTGGGTATAACACCCCTTTCTTGAAGGTGCCACACAGTTTCCTCCTCTGTTTTCAGTGTCTCCTTCATAGAAGCGAGGTTACAATAACTTGCTGCCATAATCAAACAGTAAAAATTTTCAACAGAATACAACTTGTCAACACGTGCTTTCTCTTAGATAAAAGAGTTATCGGATCCGCTTGTTACTATGGAAACAGGCACGTGCTTTCTCGCAGACAAGAGTTCTCATGTTCCGCTTGCTACTATGGAAACAGACATGCATGTATCTGTGGCTTACGATTGGCTAAAATTGCCAAAATTTTGAAACTTTAATTGCTAATAATTCTTTATTTATTGATTTATAACGAAAATAATTTCCACATAATTTATTAGCCTATAAAGGTGTATCATTACACTGAATATGAAATCAATTCGAACAGAATTGATGCTGGCAACCAAACGGACTAGATCCATGTTTATTAATCGCGCTAAACGCCTACCGTCGCTTGTACAAGGGTCGTCAGTATTCGAGGGTGCGCTATGACGTAATATAAGGAGCACAGCAATGATAAGAGAGAAAAGAGTGGGAAGAGGAGATAGGATGTGAAAATCAGGCGATATAACAACAGAGTGGACTGGTATTTGTAAGGGTAGAGGATAGTCACTTAAGTCACTTTTACTTGACCTTATGGGAGTGGAGGGGTGTGCAGGGAGAAAACATTCCGGAAAGATAATGGGATACAATAAACCGCTAGGAGGTAAATGGAGGAGGCTGTGGTGACGTTACAATATACACACACGCCATGTATTTCTTTCTCTTCTTCGATTGTTCGTTTCCTTTTCTCGGAACCTCCCTGGAGGGAGAGGGATGTAGTGGTTTCATGCAGGCGTAGCATGGATTCGATCCTCGATAGCCAAATTTCACTTAATACTTCAATAGCACTTTACTCACGGTAAAACAATAGTTTTTCTGTGAGTAACAGCAGTTACATTTGCCAGATGCCTTCGCTAAGCCGGAATAATGTTTTCTCCACTCGACCCTTCTAACCTCTTCTATTTCACCAATAGCTAGAATAGAGATATTACAGACCTCCAACGAAATCTATTGTTCTCAACAATATGTCTATCCTTCTGGATGATTTTCGATAGCAATAAAAGCAAGAACTCCGTAAGCCGAAGTCAGTGAGAGCGACCATCAGTGAGTGTGAGCGACCGTCAGTGAGTGTGAGCGGACAAGTAGAGTCATGGCCACAAGGCAGGCAGCCACTAGAGACCAAATGGCCAGAGGGAAAAAGAAAGTTTCAATCAGCGACTATGCGAGACAACTACCCTCGACTCTTTCATTTTCACTAACTCACTTTCTTTTCTCTGTAACGTTACATATCTCTCACTATACACTACTATGAGATCGTGTACACATACCGGCCGAAATTAACTCTTTTTACCTCGCATGCTTTTCCATTTACTAATTATACATACCAACCCGTCGTAGTTTTGGATATATATAAAGTAACGGTAAATAAATATCTCTTTACAACTTCAATCACTGTTGTTCTGTAGTTTTTCATTCTATTTTGTAATATATATAT
>NC_068986.1:64271460-64274266 GCF_001194135.2 Octopus bimaculoides
AGAATAAGGAATACATATTTGTCTTTTACTTGTTTCAGTTACATTTATACCAATAATAATTGGAGCACTTGGTTTTGTTAGTAAATGCCTAACTGCCAGTCTGGATAAGTATGGACTCTCAGAAAAAGAAATCAACCAACTGACTCGCATATTACAAATACATTCTGTAAGCGGAACAGTAAAACTGTGCAAGACTTTTCTCAGGTTTAAAATGTGACATTGTTTTCGTTATCTACATTCCAATGATGGAGCTTTGTATCTTTGTTAGAAACCAGCTCCTCCTTCAAAGGAAGAATTTAATTAATCAAAAACAGAAAAGAATATATATGTCTTTAGAATCTAGGCACATCAAAACGTAGGACGGCAGAAATGGCTAGGTACGATAGTATAAAACTCACAGAGAGGTAAGCAACTTTGAAGACAGCAAGTGTCAGTAGGATACTGTTGATATGCAAGTACCAAATCCAATTTATTAATAATTGACTATTCTGTACACAACGAAGAACTTTTTATTCATGTGTCTGTATGATGTATGTATATATGTGTGTGTGTGTATATATATGCGTATCATACCTATCCCCCCATCTCCCTCCCTCTCTTCCTTCATCCATCCCTTCATTAATCATCTCGACTATTATTCCTTTTTACTTTTTCTACAGTTTTTCTACCATTTTATTACCTTACATAATCGCTACTTTCTGTTCTTTTTTCTCTTATATCCTTCCTTCCTTCCTTCCTTCCTTCCTTCCTTCCTTCACATTCTCTGCTACTGCTTGCTACCCGCTAATTTCTACCTTTGTTTCTGTAGTATATATAATGAAAAGCAACGCATCTGACAGGAAGGTGTATTATATAATGACCTAAAGTGTGTTCTGCTGTCTAAATAGTTGATTTTCCTGACACGCCTAAAGACTGTCTGTTCTGGAGGTAATGATAGACACAAGCCAGAGCCATTTTCTGATGCACACACACACACACACACATACACACACACACACACACGCTCCCAAAAATGTATTTACAATCGCACTGTTATAAACAAGCACACACTTATTCACAAGCTGATGGATTTCTTGCTACCCTGCTGTATCTATTGACAGTTAAGTAGTTTCCTCGGACAGTTGGATGTAACTTAATGATAAGCAATGATATCTGAACTGCCTGCTTCTGTATCGATTCGTATATATTGATGAACTTTTATAGAGGGTGTGTCAGAGTGTATCTGTCACTCTACTTGGATTTAAGCAGTGACAGCATTGTAAAAGTTTACATCGGTGGGGTTTGAACTCAGGAGGTAAAGAGCTAGAGCAAATACTGCAAAGCATTTTGTCCAATGCTCTAACGATTCTGCCAACTCACCGCCTTAATGTTTCCAATTTAGGCACAAGTCCAATAATTTTGAGGGGAGGGGAGTTAGTCGATATCATAGGACTCAATACTTGACTAATATTTTATTTTGTCGCCCCTCCCCCGAGGGATGAAAGGCAAAATTGACGTCATCGGGAATTGACCCGGAACTACACATTTTCTCAGGCACTCTAACGACTTCCATTTCACCGTTTTCACTGGCGACGTTATAATGATGATACCGATGGTCGTGTAACTAATATTGGTGGTTTCTGCATTAAAGAGTCCACTGAAAATTTAGTAATTAATTTACTTTAATTATTGAAGTGGCAGAAGCGGAAGCGTGTTGAACAAATGTCGCAGGGCATTTTTTACATAACCGTCACTTTACAGTCTTAAGACTTTTAGTTAATATCCCTTTCTTATCAGTATTTTCAAATTTCTAGACACTCCTTTCCTTGCCAAAAGTGACGGCAATTAAATAGGATTAGGAGTTACAATACCAACATTCTCGCCGTGGCTCCTGTCTGAAATTCTCCCTGAATTGTGCTAAACATTATTTTCACTCTTGAAGTTTATTTCCTGAACTAAAAAAAAAAAGAAAAAAAGAAAAAGAAAAAAGAACCCAAACAACCCCAGATTCCCAAACACCCTAACTGTTTGCATGACTTGAGAAATACTTGTTTTTAATTTAGACACAACGCCAGCAACTTTAAGAGGTGGGGTTAGTCGGTACCATCGTCCCTAGTACTTAACTGCTATGTTATTTTATCGGAGGAATGGAAGACAAAATTTACCTCGGCGGATTTGAACTCAGAACGTAAAGAGCTACAACAAATACTGCTATGCATTTTGTCTGACGTTCTAACGATTTTCACAGGAAAGTTTTGATGGAGACACGACATGAAAAATATATATGATTTAGTATTGTTATCTTGTCCAGTTCTTTTCCTTCAAAAGTCATCAATGAGCTTGAGAAAGACATGTAGGCTATCAAATATTGTTTTTTGTGTCTTATAAATCTGTGCTCACGTGACGGGCCATTATCACTATGAGACAACTATGGCACCACTACATGATTGTTCCTTCTGTTAAAGATCTCCTTGTGGTCAAAAGACAACGCACACACATATACCAAACCAACAAAGAAACCTCTACGAGGACGATTTATATGCTAGAAACAGCAGCCAAATCTCCATACATAACACCCTAACATCTTTAAAACAAAGGGCATATTGGATAGTGCAATTTAAGGAACATAAGGCGTAAAAAGAAAATAAAGGGTGAAACTGCTGCTCTGATCGAGTAGACGGGATGAAATGCATTCTAGCGATGACTATCACTTCTTTTTTCTATTTAGATATATCCAATGTGTCGTATTCGTTCTTTAAGTTGACAATTTGAAATGTGATAGGCGTTTAATTCTTGAATCATGAGTACACTTTACAATAAGAATATA
>NC_068986.1:64275160-64278459 GCF_001194135.2 Octopus bimaculoides
CAAGCTTGACCCTTCTTTCTTGGTTCGACTACTATCCGTGTAGCATCTCTTACACTCCTTCCTATGATGTTCCTGCTGTAAGGCTTCACTTCCAGCATAATTTAATTCGTCCTTAAGTTGAAAGACATCTGTTGTTAATTTCCTGTTGTTTGTATTTGTAATTGTGTACCATTTCTTCGTTTTTTTCGTCCTTGTTTTCGTATACATTCACTTGCTTTCTTCCAAAGAATCTAGTGCTTTTAGCTTTGATTTTCTTGGGGCCGGCCAGATTAGAGCAGTCTTGAGAGTAACCGACCGAAATTGCAAAGATGATCTGGTACTCGATTGAAGATTGAAAGCTCCGAATGACCCATCCCTGTTTTTTCCTGTCCTTTTTTGTACCGTCTAACTGCCCGAAAGTTTTGTCGACTGTTACGTTCTTGTTCCATTCTTTGTTCTGTTTATATATATATATATCTATATACATATATATTGTATGCATATGCATACATCATTTCTGACAATATTCTAGTTACTTTTCTATTAAACAAGTCAGAAATCCAAATTTTAGTGAGTCATTCAAACAGTTTATTCAATAAAATGTATGTTGAACTTGGTATAATTAAAAGTCCATTGACGTAGTTTATAGAAACGAATAAATTCTCAACTCTTCTTTTATTTGGATTATAGTTGTTCACTTTATTGTATTGAGCATACATGCAAATATCATGTGCGTGATGTTTTCAATGGTTTTTTTTCTTATATGTTAAATTTCCACTCTATATTTTGAATAGTGAGGGTCTTTTTTGCCGAATCGTTTGCAGATGATACTTTTGAATGTTTCATTTTAAATATCTACAGAAAAGTTTGAGCGTCTTTAGTGCAAACATCAGGTCCGAACTCCCGGTTTCTATCTCACTGATATTTTCTCTGTAGATGTGTAGGGTTATCATCGGCTACATCAGTCTAATCCAGTGTTTCTCAACCATATTTTTAATAAATGGAGTCCTTTGATTACTATTCTATTCTGGTGGACCCCCATAGCCACTCGATGTTTAAAAACTAGTTTTATAGATACTTCTCTCAAATTTCCTATTTTGTTTTTCACACATTAAATTGTGATGGTTGAACTATGTAAAACGTTACCTAGCTGTTTCTTGCAATAAATAAATCCAGAACAAAATTTTTTCCTTTTTTCATGGACCCATGAAATACTACTGTGAACCCAATTTATTCTTTCGCTTGCGCAGATCCTCAAAAATCTGATATGGTCCCGGTTGAGAATTACTGATCTAACCCGTTTAAAAGGCGCTAAGAAGATCACGAGCAATTCAACGTCTCCTTAACTAACTTTAAAACAAAGCAAAACATATTTGGTATTAAATACAATATTGTGAATAGGTTTCGTCTTCATGTAGTTTATCAGAACAAGTTTGGATGGAGATAATCGCTGAAGGATTTGAACAATGTCTTTGAAGTTTGTGAAATTCTTTTAATACAATCTATTTACAGCGGGGCAGCCAGACGAGAAAACTCAACGTGGTCACTTTGGCTTGCCAGAAATACCAACCAAATCTCCGTTAAACCTATTCTTTAGTTTAAAATACTAATCAATGTGTTATATTGGTGTATTTCTAAATTCCCAATGCCTGAAAAAGGATGTGTTGGTCATGGGTGACATAGTTTTGATCATTGGCTTCCTCGGTCAAGGTTGATTTGGTTCTAAATAACAGCAATAATAATTTACAATGACTATATATTCATGGTGCCTATATATCAACAGATGGTCAGAGTTGCAACACAGCACGTATACTGGATAACAAATGATAACTTTTCAGGCAGCGATCTATGAAACCACCCTACTGACTTAGTCCACGAACTTCAACCGGCGTGTTAAAGGTTTCGTTTTAGATTTAATGTAGAAAAATAAATGAATATGTAATTAAATAAAGAAATAAATAAAAATGTACATAAGACAAAACAAGTAGCAATGTTCAAAAATAATGTTATGCACCAGTTTTAAACCAGACTTAACGTTTCATTTGTATTCTATAAAATGCCTGTGAAGTGTAGCTAGAGTAATGCAAATATTTTATCTGTTACAATTCGCTTTTAAAGTTATGCATGACAACAAACATAACTGAAGCTTTATGCAGTCAAATTCTTTAGATGGAATTCATAAATAACTCTGTCAAAATAAATTATAGTCACTCACTTTCCTAAACAACCACTTCCACACTTTTTTTTATGTATATAGCGAAACTCATAACCTAGTTATACGTGATGCAACGTGTTTGAAAAGTCCATCCAGCACCTAGTTATGCCTACAGAAAGAGTTGATTGCCAATTCAACACTACAGTCTCACGAAATGCTATTTTTACAGATGTCCCTTTATTTCTGGTAGATATCTACGGATGCACAAACGCACAAAACGGAGAAAATAAAGCAAATATGGACGACTTGTTTCGAAATACCCCCGAGTGGGGAACGGTTCTCAAAAATAACCCCCAATTGTTTTCCTCGCAAATTCTTATGTCCTCAGAATCTACATAGTCCGAGGTATGTTTGTAGAGAATTTCATTAAAAAATATCCATTTTCTTGAAAGTTAAGACGAATTGAAGTGGACTCCAGTGAATTTTCTGAAATTCCCCACCCTCCCCTCCTAAAACACTTTCCCACCAAAAATTTGTATATTCGGAATCGACATGATATAACACATATTCGTAGAAAATTTCATTAAAATATATCCATTTTTCTGAAAGTTATGATCATCCAAAATCGTGGTGGTGGTGGGGGATAGAAATCTGTTGTTATGTCCGCCACACAAAAAAATTAGAACTGGAATAAAGAAAACGAAACTGAAGGGGAAGCTAACAAAACGTCTTCTGGAAGTTCTGCATGATTCAACATTCAGAACTTTCGAATTCATAGCGATGGAGGTTGTAGGGGAAATAGGAAGTATGAAAGATTGCGTTCCATCCAGATATTCCGCTGAATTGAAAAAAATATTATTGAAGATGGTGGTTATACTAACGAACAAATTATGAATATTGATGAAATGAGATTGTTTCCAAAAGAGATGCTTAATAAGATTTATATGGCGAAGGAAGAAGCATTGTAACCTATGGACAAAGTGGTTAATGATCGTTTAGCAATTATTTTTATGATGAAAATGCTTCCAGTGTTTTGAAATCAAAATCTATATTAATCTATCGATCAGAAGACTCGTCAGTTCAGTGAAAATCCGATAAAAAAGTTTGGGTTACAAAATACTTATCTGAAGGTGGGTTCAAGAATGTTTAAGTACCATAGGAAAGG
>NC_068986.1:64278716-64279847 GCF_001194135.2 Octopus bimaculoides
AAGATTCGGAAAGAGTTGGATGAGTCTAATGGTAATTACGGAGGTACGGCAGCTCGGAAAACTTACTCTGATCGTTCTGATTAGAAAAGAACTCCTGAATTTGTTGGTGTGATCCAGGCCATGATTAACAACGATCTCTCTAAGTTAATCAGGTCCATCGCCAGGACATGGGAGTGTCTGAGCTTCTTATCAGGCAGGTAGTGCATGAAGATATTCGTTATTCCGCATACAAGATGAGAAAGGGCCATTTTTTAAATCCCAAGTCATTAAGAACAAGAGAAAAGACCGCATTACGAAACTTGAACAAACTCAAGCATTCCCTCCAACCGAACAAAGCTTTGATTTTTCTCAGACGAGAAAAATTTCTACCAGGATTAGATGGTGAAGATATAGACCAACCGTTGGCTTGCCGTATCCCCAAAACATGTACCAAGAGCGATTAAAATCAAACATCCAGTCAACATCATGGTGTTTGGAGCGATCACTAATGATGACGACGTTATTCATCTTCCCACATGGCCTCAGACTCAACATGGAGGCCTACATCAAATGTCTGGAGGAGGTAGTGCTTCCCTGGGTCAAGAGTGTGGCTGTTGGAAGACCCTATGTCTGGCAACAGGACTCTGCACCATTCCACACAAGCAGGAGAACCCAATCATGGCTGTCAGACAATTTCTGCGACTACATCCCCCTTAACATCTAACCACCTAACTCTCCAGACTGCAACTTCCTTGATTATTATGTGTGGGGCGCAGTTGAGCGAGAGACTAGCAAAACTGCTTGTAACACCAAAGATGAACTGAAGGCAAGAATTATGGCAGCGTCCACCAAGTTAAACAAGGAGACCTTCCAGAAGAGTTGCAAGAGATTCCGAAGTCATCTGGAGGCCAATTGCAATTTTATTGAATAAATTTACTTTTTAGTATTTCAAGATATTTATTTTTGTAATTTTGGTAAATATATATATATTAAAATGTGATGCCAGTGTTAATTTCATATTTTCGTAATTTAGACGACAATTCATTCACGCATCCCCACCCTCCGAGTTAAATTGGTGCAAACAGGAAAAATAGAACTCAAAAAATATGAGTGTATATTTTTATAAATATTTAGTAGAAGCAACAGAGTGAC
>NC_068986.1:64280903-64283035 GCF_001194135.2 Octopus bimaculoides
ATATATATATATATATATATATATATATATATATACACGGAGAGAGAGAGAAAGAGTGGAAGAGAGAGAGAGAGAGAGAGGGAGAGAGAGAGAGTGTGAGTGAGAAAGAGAGAGAGAGAGAGAGAAGGAGCGTGAGTCAGAGAGAGAGAGAGAGAGCGAGAGAGAGAGAGAGAGGGACAAGAAAGGTGTAGTGGAGGGAGTTTCGAGAAAAGCTATGAAATATTGTATAGGAATTCTTTTGGCTGCCTATCATTTTGTTACATTTTAAGTTTCACATTTAATGTCTTGTATGTATGGAATTTGTAACGTAGCTTTTTGATTTGGCAGAACGGAAATAGAAATGAAAGCTGTGACATGCATGTCTCTCCAAAATATGTCTGTCGCAGCGTAAAGTAAAACTAATACAAACTGGCTTCAGCAGATGAAACAAGCTCGAAGACTCAATTTGTTTGAAGCCTTTCTCAAGGTTTTGCTGTATGCATAGCACAACAGTTTTATATTTTTATACTGCTTTCGACTGTTAGAGTGCAGTCATGTTTATAGTGTATACCTTGATATGCAACGTATTAGGGTTTTCATTGATGTGTGGTCCTTCTGGTATAAAACAGACACACGCACACACAACAAACACACACACACACACCCATACACGCACACACACATGCACATCACTTCATCTGAAGGAGATCCAGCGCCCGTGATCTTTTCCAGACATTTTCAATGTTTTCGCATGTCTATCGCTGTAAAACTTGAATAGAAAAGTATTTGGTTAACTACACCATCACCACCACCACCACCACCACCAATAATAATAATAATTATTTCTAGAAAGGCAAAAATCGTGAATTCTGGGGGTGGTTTTTAGCCGAACCATTGACTTCAATAACTGACTGGTACTTTATTTTATCGGCATTGGATGGATGAAAGGTAAAGATGACTTCAACGGAATTTGAACCCAGAACGTAAGGAACCGGAAGAAATACCTTAAAGGCATTTTATTCAACGTACACACTCTCTCTTTTCCCACACACATACATACATACATAAATACATACATACATACATACATAGATGCACACAGACACAGACACACACACATATATATGAAACATGTCACAAACATTTTTAACTAACATAAGGTTTGCTTATGCTTAAACACTGCTTGGCGCTGATACTGCTGTAATTTTTTCCGACCTGGCGGTCTAATGATGCAGCTCGGTCAATGTTGTTGACTGTGTTTTACTTAAAGCTGAAGCTTTAATTAAATATGTTCAGAGTTGCCTCTCTTCAGTATTTCCCATAAATAACGGTTAAAGAGCTAGAAGTGCATCTGGAAATCAGACAGGGAACAGTACTGGACAGATTTGGTGTTTTTACACCTTTCTTTTTTTTTTTACCATCAGAAAGAATCTTTTCTCCACGGTTACTGCAGTGAATTTGTATTTAGAAGTGGAAATAAGTCACAAACATGTTAACTAACCTAAAAATTGCTTATGTCTAAACACTACTTGGCGCTGACATTGCTGTAAAATATATTTACAGGTACGCACACACACACACACACACACACAGATTGGTTATTTTGCGGCTCTCTGTAATAGGAAGCTTTCTGGACAATGGACATTTGAATTCAGGAAGACATAATCAAAGTACTAAACGGGAACTATTAACTTCCGGAAGTATTCTCTGTCATTAGTATTCTCTGTGTTTCTTCCTACATCAATTAGAAACTCATGTAGAAAGAAGCTCCCCTCCCCACTTCTTACATTAACGCAATGATTCTGAGCTTCATGGAAGAACAAAGAGCAGCCGTAATAACGATGATGTCGGCGACGACAATAACGATGACGACCACAAGGATGGTGATGATGATAGTGGTGGGTGTGCTAATGATTCTGAGTATGGTGGTGATGATGATTGTGAAGGAGTTGGCGAAGAAAATTATGTGTTGATGACGATGATGATGAAGATGAAGATGATGATGATGATGATAGTGATGACTATTATGGAAAATAAAGCAACATGTTCTTATACAAGATAATTACATCTTGGAAATCCTGGCGTGGTCACCATATCACACACGCACGCACACACACACACACACACACACACACACACACACACACACACAC
>NC_068986.1:64283185-64292392 GCF_001194135.2 Octopus bimaculoides
TATATATATATGAGTGTTTATAATGCAGTTATCCCATGTATTTGAATATAGGTTTAATAATAATAAACATACTCCACATAAACACTTCACCACTACTCATGTATATATTTCTTGAAATACGCCACGAAGAATGCATCACTCACTTTCTCTCTCTCTTACGCATAACACACACACACACACACACACACACTAATACAGTTAGTCGAGCAGTTAAGTGCTGCGCTCAGTAGGACTCTTGTTAGAAAGCTGCTTGTATCAACACAGTGAAAAGAATGGTGTGTATTCTACTTGAGAGAAACGAAGTGGGACAAAATAGTATTTGGCAGTCTAGACTTTCACAAGGAAGCAATGGTAGTGAGATAAAGAAACAGGGAAGTCTGTTGTCTTCAGATCAACTACTTGCCTATAAAAATGTAATCAGTACAACAAACACCAACATCGCCGATTCCACCGACATCATCACAACTTGAGCCACTATCACTTGCGATCATAGTGTTACGAGCTTCTAGATCAGTGTCTATCAATCATTTTTTTTAAACCTATGGATTCCTGTTTTACTCTACTGGATCCCCATAATCACTAGATGTTTAAAAAAATTCCATTATAAAATTTTATAATTAAATATTATTAGGAATTGTATAAAAGATGTTAAATATTTTGTGCATTGTAGAAAAATATCCAATTCATTGGACATAAACTTTAGCAACAAAGTATTATATGAACTTCACCAAGGAGTATATGGATCCCTCAATTCGCAACCGAAAGTCTTAAAAACTTAAATCTACGCTTGAATTTTCAGTTGAATGAATCGACTCCAGTGCGTATTTTCTTTTTGAGCTAATTCTGTCAGTGTCTTTAGCGGAACCGCTAAGTTACGAGGACGTAAACACACCAGCACTGTTAAGCGGTGGGGGACAAATACACACACACACACACACACACACACACACACACACACACACACACACACACACACACACCAGGCTTCTTTCAGTTTCCGTCTACCATTCTACTCACAATGCTTTAGTTGGCCCGAGGTTCTAGTAGAAGACACTTACCCAAGAGGCCATGCAATGGGACTGAACTTGGAACCATGTGGTTGGGAAGTAAACACGTCTGCGCCTAAATAGTCACGCCTGCGCCTAAATAGTCACGCTTGCGCCTAAATAGTCACGCCTGCGCCTATATCATACAAGCTTAATCTGATATCTAAGGCTACATTCGATAGCAGAGTATCAGATATCTGGATAAAAAACATGGTCGTGGCTAGAATACCTTTGGTCACTGGTCCAATTATTACTCAATCTGACCTGGAGTTAAACAACAACAACAACGACTAAAAATCGACGAATCACATGGGCACTTCTACGTGGTTGCTCGAACAGCTAGGAATAGCAACCAAAACTCCTTCAAACCACATCCTACTATCTTCGAGTAAGAAGGTTAGAAAGTAGTCGCTGATATACAAAAGGACGGATGGTCACGGCTGAAACTTCTGTATTAGGGTTGACTGGGTCCCTAGCAACAACAACAACCATAACTCGAACCAACAAGAAAGCTTCTTGCTTGATCACTCGACTAGTTAGAAATAGCAGCTAAATTTCCTTCAAATTATACTGGCAGCTTAAGAAAAGAGGAGCATGTTAGATAATGTAGTTTTAGGCACACTAGATCTGAAACAAGACAGGATGGATCTGCTGCAACAAGGTCTACCAGAATTTCAACAATAACAACCATAACAGTACATTCATCATTTAACAAGCATAGCTGTGTAGTTAAGAATTTCGCTTGGCATTCACTCGGTTTCGAGTTCGATCTCATCGCATGGAACTTCGGTTAAATGTATTCTACCATAGCTTCGAATCAGTCAAGGCCTTGTGGGTAAAATTTGGAGTGGAAATCCTTCGTCGGTATTATTTCTGACTTGGAATGGTAAAAATAACATGTTGGCGCATATAATAGACCTGTGGGTGGTTTTTTACTCTGTTGCTTGCGTCTAGGCCAGAAATTCGGTCCGAAGTTAATTTTCTTCATTCGTCCCATCAGCCACGGAGGCTCTGAAAAGTGTCATGGGTACTGTCCTTTTTTCCTTTAACTAACCTATGAAACTGCTTCCTCCTGAAAGTGCAACACAAGGACCTCTATGCAGTTGCTTGACCTTATACAAATAGAAATAGCAACCAAATCTCCCTACCGTCTTAAAAATGAAGAACCTGATCATAACTGCTCAATTACGGCTGAATTGGGCCTTAACAGAAACAGCAACACTTCTACATGAATGCACAAGTGGAGAACATGGTTTTCTTTCTTAGCACATGTATAAACTCACTCACAACTCATTATTCCCTTTCCTTCCTTCAGTTAATAATTCATGGCTTCCATATCACTGAAGTGTCGTGTTGTGTTCTCTCCCCAGATTCAACATCAGACAAGCTAAAGTTATAAAAGCTGAGTTTTTCTAAAAGAATATCCAAATATCAAATTACATATAATCCTGGTAATGGGTCAGATAAATTGTACGCTCTACAAGAGCATTAGATATTTCGGAACACTGCTGTCTGTCTGCCTGTTTCTCCTCCCTCCGCTCTCTCTTCCTCTCATTCATTCGTCTCTTGCTCATTTAACTAAAAATAACTTATTCACATGTCATACATGTAGATTACTTCCATCTATAGAATACAAATATTAATGATGCTGAGAGTCGAGGATATTATCATTTCAAGCTGCTGAATTTAATATTAATATGAGAGCAAAATCTAGGTCGGTTGGTCGCCCGAGTCTTTAGAGCGTAGGACAAAATACCTTACCCTATTTAGTTAGGTGGGAGGCCACGAACTAGAAAAGTCGTTAGCACGCCGGGTAAAATGCTCAGCGGCATTTCGTCCGCCTTCATGTTCTGAGTTCAAATTCCGCCGAGGTCAACTTTGTCCTTCAACTTTTGGGGTTGATAAAATAAGTAGCAGCTGAGCACTGGGATCGGTGTAATCGGCTTACCCCTGTCTCCCGAATTTACTGGTCTCTTGTGCCAAAATTAGAAACCATACTTAGTTAGAGTAGGCGATGAGCGGGCAGAATCGTTAGCTCGCTGGGTGAAATGCTTAGCGACATTTCGTCAATCTTTATGTTCTGAGTTCAAATCCCGCCGAGGACGACTTCGCCTTTCATCCTCTTGGGGTCAATAAAATAAGTATCAGTCGAGCACTGGGTTTGCTTGTTCGAAGTTGACCTAGGGATAAACACCATCACCTATTTCTCTTTGTTTTCTGTTAAAGCTCTTACCACACAATACATTGAATCGTTTTTTTTTTTAGTGTTGATTTAACAGTAGTAAATACACAGTGTGGAATTCTGACAAGATTTTGTAATAACACCTAATTTCGGAGCTTAATTCTGTAGGTCTAGTGGTGTGATTCTCATTGGGGGATGGGCAGATTTAAAGCAAGAAGCACAAAGCATGAGATCTTGTCTTACTAGTTTGACTTGATAGCAAAAGAAAATTAAACCAACATACTAATTCTGTTTGTTTGTAGTAGAACACTTTTAGCTTTTCAATTTCATTCACGAAACTAAATTACAATAATTAATAGAATCCGGTCTGCTGAAACTGGCATTAAATGAACAAGAGAACGAGAGGGAGAAAGAGAGATGAAGAGGGAAGAGAGAGAAAGAAAAAGATAGATAGACAGATAGATAGAGAGAGAGGAAAGGAGAAAGAAAGAAAAAGAGAGATAGATAAATAGAGAGAAAGAGAAGGAGTTAGAGAGAAAGAGAGAGAGAGAGAGAGAGAGAGAGAGAGAGGAAGAGAGAAAGATAGGGAGAGAGAGAGAGAGAGAGAGAGAGAGAGAGAGAGAGAGAAAGAAAGAGAGAGAGATAGAGGACAGGAAAAATATAACAAAAATGGACAGACAAAAAAGAAAAAGAGAAATTTTGAAAAAGAAAAACATCCTTGTTACAAAGTGAAGTCGTCAACTACATATCAGAGGTACTTGAATATATCTTTTACATGACACTTCAAAACCTAGATTATAAAATAAAACAAACGCAAAATAAAATAAAATAACATAAAGGCAATTGCATTGATAACCTGACATTGATATCACTTTATAAAACCAAGAAGTTTTGAGAGAGGAGAAGACGGTGAAAAATAAATTAGTGGTTAGTGTCAAAGTGGTCAGAGCGAACTCAGTTTATGACTCAACAGAATGAAGAATGCTGTTTGCACTATTTGACTTAAATTAGTAGTATCAATGTATCAAGAGTTAGTCCTAAACATAAAAATTATTCATATAGCAATCTAAGAATATTATCTATTTCGATAAGGCAGCGAGCTGGCAGAATCGTTAGCGCGCCGGATGAAAAGCTTCCCAACATTTCGTCCGTTTTCATGTTCTGAGTTCAAATTCTGCCGCGGTTGATTTTGTCTTTCATCCTTTTGAGGTTGATAAAATAAGTAGCAACTAAGTACTGGAGTCGATGTAATCGACTTACCCCTTACCATAAGGAGTCTAGTCGTATTAATAGTAGTACTGAATGAGAGAGAGGGGAGAGACAGACAGGGAGTGGAAGAGAGGGCGAAGGAGAGCGGGAAAGAGAAGGAAGCAAAGAAATAGTTGAGAGAGCGGTCATTGAAACATTACCAGAATATTTTTACCAGGCTTTTAAAATCTACAATCCAGAAATATTGCCTCAACCACCGGTCTTCCGTATTATTTTCGCGTAATTGTCATTTTTTAAAATATATATTTTTCACGTGATAGGAATAGAGATTTAATAGCAATATTTCCTGTCCTAAATCCTAATAAGATGTGTCAGCTTTGCATTAATATATGCATACACTCGCTAAAGTGTGTGTGTGTGTGTGTGAGTGTGTATGTGTGTGTATGTGTGTGTATGCATATGCATACGCTTACATATATAAATATATATATATATTTATATACACATATGTATACACACAAACACACACACACACACACACACACATATATATATATATATATATATATATATATATATATATATATATATATATATATATATATATATATACGTCCACACATATATAATTCTTTTTTGGGACGGATCTCGAAGCATATATAAGGCTATAAATAGCAGCGTGTAAATATTGGGTTGAAAGACCCTTTGGATATGCACATACATACATACATACATACACACACATGTATGTATGTATGTTTGTATGTATGTATGTATGTATGTATGTATGTATGTATGTATGCATGTAGGTTTGGTAGAACAAATAAGATGAATACAGCTCTGTACATGAGTATACATTTTTTTAATCGGTAGATGCGACAAAAGTGATTCAAGGGGTAGAGTTTGAGCAACTTTTATAATTTCTTCTGATTAGAAAATTATCTATCTATCTCTCTATCTATCTATCTATCTATCTATCTATCTCTCTATCTCTCTATCTCTCTATCTATCTATCTATCTATCTATCTATCTATCTCTCTATCTCTCTATCTATCTATCTATCTATCTATCTATCTATCTATCTATCTATCTCTCTATCATCCTTCCATCCACCCAAACCCACCCACCTGCCCACCCATCCATCCAGCCCACCCCTCTCTCTCTTTATCATTTTGATTGTTGGACATCTTCAAATATCAGTTCGAAGTCATAATAATTTCAACACTATTCGCTCCTTCCAATGGTGTCGGGCTCCTTGATGATATTAGGAAATATCTGGGTTTTTTAACCCATTACCCTCTCTCACTCTGTTACCTGTCACATCTAACCGGCTGTGTTTATTATTGCTCTTAACCATTTTGCAACTTTGCTTTTGTAGGGATTTTCCTTTAATTGCAACTTCTGGTCTTTCACAGGTGACTGATATACAGTCAACGAAGAATTTTCTGTTTACCTTTTCAAGTAGAGAATCACTGTCTTCTGAGATTCTGGTCCTTGTAGGGTTAAACTTGTTCAGGGTATTCTTGGTTTCGTAGTTTAATATTAGATTTTGTTGCAAACGTTTTATCACATACACACACACATGCGCGCCTGCGCACACCTACACTCTCACACGCATATATATATACACTCTAATATAGCTTAAGAGTTAGTTATTGTCCACCTACACACAACGGAAGTAAGCTTTTAAAAGATGACCTTTATTTGACATACCTAACATATCCAAAACTCTATATTAAGGAAGATGATGGGATTATATAATTTTATTTTAAAACTATTTTGCTTCACACTACCATTTTGTTTTCGTTTCACATCAATCATTCTAGAGTGTAGCCCTCACTACCCTTGTGTAGTGAGGAGTGCATTTTGATGAAAAACTACTCAGTTGGGACTGACAAGTCGATAAATTTAGCACCAGTTATATACGAGAGTGATTCAGACGAATTAACCTTTTCTTCATAAATTTGAGAATTAGTGCGGAAATTAGAAATATTTTTCATTAACAGTGTCATGTTACCGATTTACTTGAGACACATTTCTGCCAATAATGTCTTTATTCATTTGCAGTTTTAATTTGCGCAGTAAAACAGAGGGTTTTTTCCATTGTCGAAATAGGAAAACTAAATTGTATGCGTATCAACTGCTTCAAACCTAACACAAGTTTTAAAAAAAATCTTAAAATCTACCTCTCTGTCAACCAAAATATGTAGCAAGCTCGAAGGTCCAAAACCATATTCCATTTTAGAAGTTCAATTGTGTACCGATGGATTTCAGTGCCTAGAATTTAGAACCGACTCGTTCTAATGTCAGTCACTTGTACTGGGACTTAGGGTTGCGAATGTAATTCGTCAAATTATTGAATACTGAGATCTCTGGCGTTCTCAGCCCCCGGACCCCGGACCATATCCCTGCTTACTGCTATCTGCAAGTGCAAGTCCTGTGAGTCTGAGAGGCTGTTTTAGCGCATCTCCCTCACCATTCTCCGAGGCAACGCCTTTTCTATTTTGTACGTTCCACTCCTTAATTTTCCAAATTGTACGTTCACTCCTTAATGTAACGTTGTGCAATTTACTGTTGTATTTGCTTGTTTTATATATAAAACACTACAACCATTTAGTTCATTTAAAGATTCAACGCAGTATAGGGTAATTTTTAAAAAAGTGGAATCGTAAGAGGACGAGACACATATATGAAATACTTATTTACTCAGCAAGTATGCAGGGCTAATGTATACAAACGTCCCCTATAAAATGGACGTCAGAAATTAGAAACCAATTTTCATCTGGATTAAGAATAGTTTCTTTAAATATAGCACAAAAACATGTCTTTTGCACGAGAAAGCAGATTATAGAATAAAACAAAAATAAAACAAGAATATTACTGGCACATATTTATCAATCCAATGATGATGAATGGTAAATTGATCCTGGCGGATTCAACTGTGTGTGTTTGGTGGAGGAGGAACTACAGCTTGGTAAATAACCATTTATTGTGGTTGCCCAATCAAAGTTCAATGTCGCAATCCTAGTTGAAGTGGCATTGAGCAAATTGTTTTGAGGTTTCAAACTTTGAAGAAAACTTGACTGCGAGAATTGCGCTTCAGGCAAATTTAATACAAGAAATTTCATTCCATTTGGAATATCCTCCACGTCGTAAATGCTGCTCTTTTGGAAGTCTCAGCTACCAACGCCGGTTCGCCTGTCTTAATATCCTCAATTTTGATTAAAAGTGAAATGCTTTCGTGTGTGTTACGAACAGAAAAGAAATCTATTGTATACGTAGCGGGCTTATAATATTAACAAATCCATAATACAAAACACCACCTTCATTTCTTATCTGTGTAAACTAATACAACGGTGACCAGAAATATGACATAGTTGTAATATAAGTGCACGAATTAGTTGCTGGTAGCATCGTTATTAGAGTAAACAAGAAATATAAAGCAAAACACAAACTTACCTTCTACTGTGCAGTTTTCGCCACTAAATTGGGGCTTACAGTTGCAGATAAAACCATCAGAAGGTGTCGGTGTACATACGCTTCTGTCGTTGCAAGGATTTAAACGTACACAAGCACTCAGCTTTTTCTGACACAAGTTTCCTGAAATGATAAAGTGATGTTTTAGTATAATTACACACATGCATGTAATATATATATATATACCTTTTGAAATATGTATAATCACTTCTTATGTTAATAGAAAGACCAAATTATTTGGAGGAGTATTGTCAGTTGATTTAACTTTAATACATGACTAATATTTATCTCACTGACACAGGAGGCTTGAAAGAAGAAAAAAGATCAACAGTGGAATTCCTAATTCAGAGAATGTAGAAGGACGGAACTTAATACTCTAAAGAATTTGATTCTACGCTCTACCGTCTCCAAAACTCCATTCCTCTTATATATATATATATATAGTGATAGGTTTCAAATATTGACACAAGCCTAGCAAGTTCGAGGAAGGGGTAAGTTGATTACATTATTGACCCTGCTGCCCAACTGGTACTTATTTTATCGACTCAGAACATACAGACAGACCAAATGCTACTAAGCATTTTGACCAGTGTGCTAACGATTCTGCCAGCTCGTCTTATATATATATATATAGTAATAATATAACAAAAAAAGAATGAATGAGACCTCTCTATTATGTAAATAGAGGAATTTGTAATATAGTATGTGACAATTATTCGGTTGCCATAATAAAACTCCGAGTTTCGAATGTTGGGGCGGAAATCTGCTCCGGCATCTCGTCAGTTATTAAGACAAACAAAAACGCTATGAAAATGACCGTTAAACAAAGGGAAATTAGTATGTAAATGACCCTTTTAAGAAAAGCAAAAGAGCTATTAGAATGACCGTTAAATAAAGGGAAAAAAACCCGAAGGGGAGAATGTAAAAAATGCTCATAGAATTCGCGTATGCGCGCATGTACATACATACACATGCGCGCAAGCACACCCACGTACATGTGCCCATAAGCATTTGCTCACGCGAGTGTGGGTGAGCATATGCATATAGGCACATGTACGTGGGTGTGCGAATTCTATGAGCGTTTTTTACTTTCTCCCCTTCGGGTTTTTTCCCATTATTTGACGGTCATTCTAATAGCTCTTTTGTTTGTCTTAATAACGGTCATTTACATAGTAATTTCCCTTTGTTCAATGGTCATTTTCATAGCATTTTTGTTTGTCTTAATAACTGACGAGATACCGGAGCAGATTTTTCGTCCCGACATCCGAAACTCGAAGTTTTATTATGGCAACC
>NC_068986.1:64293106-64295237 GCF_001194135.2 Octopus bimaculoides
ACAGTTTGTTGTTGCTGTTTTTTTTTGTGACGGGAGCTGTAAATGTTCCTGAGAAACGTACGAACTTCATAACATCGCATTTACAGTCGCATTAACTAAAAAAAAAAAAGAAGCATTTTGTGTTTTGCCAAAACAAATATATATAATGTTCTTGATATCTAATTTTTTTGTACACAAATTGTCCAATCAAGACTAATTTGGGGTTAGATAACAACTATAACTACGTTAATAATGTGGTCACAAGAGTTGAAACTAAGAACTTGAACTACCGGAAACCAGATACTGAGGCGCAATTTCAGTCCCATCCCTGTTTGAAGCTGTTTTACTTAATTTAGATCTTAATAACAGTGAAAAATGCACGAGTGCCTAGAATAACATCTTATTTCCTCATTAGTTTTATTCCTATTCAAGAATAAAGAATAGATTATTTTGTTGTTATTGTTGTTGTTTAGTCTCGCCCATCCTTGGACAAAAATTGTCAACCTGTGACTTTCATCTTTTATCTTCTACTTGTTTCAATCACTAGATTCCGGCTATGCTGTGTCAACCACTTTGAAGGGTTTAGCCGAACAATATTTTTAAAGCCTGGTACTTATTCTATCACTCTCTGTTTGCCGAAATGCTAAGTTGCAGGGACAAACCAGCGCCGGTTGTCAAGCAGTAGTGGAGGATAAATACAAAAACAAAGACATCCTTCCACATATACAATGGACTTCTTTCAGTTTCTGTCAATCAAATCCACTCACAAAGGTTTGGTCGACCAAAGCTATAGCAGAAGACACTTGCCCAAGGCTCCACGCTGTGTAATGAACTCGGAACCATTTGGTAGGGAAGCAAACCTCTTACCTGCACTCCAAAAGACTTTCTAAGTCCTTTTTTCCAGATACTGCAGTGTATTTTGTTTCTTTAAAATGTTGATTAAGACGGTGCAGTGTGCTTTGGAATGATTTGTTTGCTATTTCAAGCATGTCGAACAATCACATAATGGCTCCCTCGTTAGCATGTCGACATCCGTTTGATGACGGGAGCCGTAACGCAAATGGTAAGCAATTCTGAAGATGAGCTAGAACGCTGGTTTTAGTCTCTGTTAGAACTCATTTCAGGTTTATATCGATTAATAATGTTTCCGAGAAATGCATCAACTTCACAATTTTGCATTTGTATTAAATATTATGTCTGTGCAATGTCAAAGCAAATAATTATATATGAAAAACCTCTTTAAAAGCCTCAACAACAAAAACACTCAAACAAGCCAGCCTCTTATAACAAACGATACTAAGCGAATGATTATAAACGTTCAAAGAATTGTAAATATCAGTGTCACCGAAAACCAGAAATAGGTAAGTACCGAGATGTAATGCTCGAAGCAAAAAGAGGAAATAAGTATTAAATGAAATGGAACCAAGTTAGCAGCTTTCGTTATTACAAGAAATCGAATACTTCTCTGTGTTTTGTTTTTAAAAAGGATTACTGGAACAGAAGACATGAACAAATGTACACTCTTGCTGTCTGTGTCTGTGTCTGTGTCTTTGTCTCTGTCTGTCTGTCTGACTCACACACATACACGCGTATTTATCATTATGGGTAGATTGATGTTTTGGTAGATAGCAATAGTGGGACAAATGGAAAGATAACTACATTAATAGCTAGATAGATGTACACTCTTGCGATAACTGTATTGATAATATTGATAGATAAGTAGAAACAATAAATAGATAAATACATAATTATTGAGAGGTGAGAAATAAATCATAATACATAGTTGGTCATTGGATCAGCACTAAAGATGACATCTTCATAGACTATATCAAGAGAAAGTCAAACTGAAAAGACTGACTGGTCGCGATGCTAAACTCATGACACGATTTAGATTCTGACGACAGAAACATCAATAGGTTATAGAATGCTTCTTCGATTTATTGGCATATAAACTTTTACCTACCCAGAGTACTCGATTACATCTAAGAAGATTCATTCTGTCTTGGCCATGAACGCATCGCAGCATCGGTGACGTAACACGAGTCGTCGGCCCTTTGGATGATCTATTGACATCCTATCAGCTTAAATGTCATAATGTTATGACCTCTCTTTCGTACCTTCTTCCAGATATATATATATATATATATATATA
>NC_068986.1:64295407-64298210 GCF_001194135.2 Octopus bimaculoides
TATACATATATGGAAGACGATACGAAATAGAGATGATAACATTACGACATTTATCTACATATACTCTTTTACTATTTTACTTGTTTCAGTCATTGGACTGCGGCCATGCTGGAGCACCACCTTTAGTCGAGCAAATCAACCCCAGGACTTATTCTTTGTAAGCCTAGGACTTATTCTATGGGTCGCTTTTGCCGAACCACTAGTTTACGGGGACGTAAACACACCAACATCGGTTGTCAAGCGACGTTGGGGGGACAAACACAGACACACAAACACACACACACACACACACACACACACACACACACACACACACACACACATATACGACGGGCTTCTTTCAGTTTCTCTCTACCAAATCCACTCACAAGGCTTTGGTCGGCACGAGGCTATAGTAGAAGACACTTGCCCAAGGTGCCATGCAGTGGGACTAAACCCGGAACCATGTGGTTCGTAAGCAAGCTACTTACCACACAGCCACTCGTACACCTATATATGGAAGTGCGAAAAGAAAACGATCCACTATGTAACTAAACCTGTGTCATTAGAGTTGACTTGAGTGAAGATTACAATCACTTAACATTGTATACGCGAAAAGAAAAAAGAAGAAAAAGGAGGAGGTGGAGGTGTTTGTGTGTGTGTGTGTGTGTGTGAGAGAGAGAGAGAGAGAGAGAGAGAGAGAGAGAGAGAGAGAGAGAGAGAGAGAGTAAACTACCTGTTGTACTGCGCTACTGCTGCTTGCAATAATGAATTATACTGCCGAGCTGTGAATCGAGAAACGAAGACGCCTTTACGTGGCCACTCGATTTGCTAGTAATAGCAATCAAGTCTTTCTCAAATCACAAGCGCGCGCGCACACACACAATCATACACAAAGAGTACCATGCATATTCACTCAAAATAATAAAGAAGACTGCATGAGATAATATAATCCTACATGTGCTATGTGTGATAGAAAAATGGAAAATGACATACGATTATACTTGGAACACCTTTGATCAGAGGTGACCCAAAGTTAACAAAACCAACAGTCCATGCTACCTATTTAGAACTATGTTAACTCGATAGAATTTAGTAGCTTCACCATGGGGCAGGTACAATACAGTTCTAGTCACAGGTTCACAGGTTACGAACCACCAAATTTTCATTGGTTGGTCGTCCGGCGATTGATCTACTCGACCATCTGCGTAACCACCGCTATCTCCCACCGACGAATTAATTCCGTCTCGTAGTATAAATACGAAAGTGCTTACTATAGTGGTTAGAGTGTTGGGCTCACGACCGTATGGTTGTGGGTTTGATTCCCAGATCGAGAAACGCGTTGTTTCCTTGACCAAAGCACTTCCTTTCACGTTGTTCCAGTCTGAAGTGAATACCAGTAGTATCTGACAGCTCATCCAAAAAGGAGTCCTGTTCTCTGAGCCGCTTATGCGCCTGGGAAACCGGTTGGCTAGAGACAGACTTTTTTAACGCAGAAAAATTTTCTTTCTTTTTTTAATTATCGTAATATGGAAAAACTGCATATAAGAGATGTTAATTGCCTCGGCTATTAATTGAAGCAGATTGTCACGAATATTTAGCAGTAACTTATACGTAAATTACTGGTGCATCCGACACATTGAATTTCCTAATAATTGCTATCTATCCGGTTTCACTCATAAGAGCTAGGTCAATACGAAACTATGATAAAAGACATTTATTAGCCCATGATGTCACGCAGTGGGCTCGAACCAAAAACGTCGTGACTGTAATAGGAACTTCATAAGCAGTCAGACATTCTAGATTGTACTTATACAAAGATCCGACCCTGTCATACAGCTAAACTAGTACAAGTCGGTTGGTTGGATGGACATATGGATATCTGTTGAGTTACCTCCCACATGCATTGATAAAAAGGGCACGGCATCAAGGAAATTTTGCAGTTATTGATAACAAATCTAGAGATCACATATATACTCCCTCATAGCGTCATTTAAAGACTGGTTTTGTGAGAGGGAGAATGTAGAATATTCTTTTCTAAGAAGTATCTATAATCGACTTATTCGTCTTTAAAAAGATCCAGTGGGATTTTAGCTAAAATTCGTGAATATAGATGTTATAAAGCTTCAATGCACCTTATTTCTTCTAATCACTCAATATTAAATAGGAGTTTCATTGATGAGGCGCATCTCTTTGCGTCAGGTGGAATGATACCGTATATAGCGAGTACATGTTTTGTTTTTACTTGATTACAGTGAGAAAGTATGAAACATACAGTCAGTATTTTCTGTAAGAATTGAACTCAGGAGAGTCAGTAGGGAGTTGTTTTTATCTTTTATCTTTTACTTGTTTCAGTCATTAGATTGCGGCCATGCTGGGGCACCACCTTGAGGAATTTTAGTCGAACGAATCGACTCCTTTTCTTGTTCTTATTGTGCATTCATATCCGCTGTGATTGAGAAAATCTATGCTTAAACAATTTTCAACCATGACTGTGCAGTCTTTTTCTATAACTAGGGCTATATAATCCCATGTGTCTTTCTTTTTACAAGATAGTATGGAGTGGTTTGAGAGAAATTTGGCTGCTATTTCTTGTTGCTCGGACGTTGACTTAAATGTCCTTTCTTTGGCTCGTTTCACCAATGTTAATGACACAGCAATGGAATATAAACATACATACATACATACATACAGAGCCATATATACAGACGTGTAATCTTATCACAAACGCACCTACTCATATGATATTCACACATTCGCAAGCATACACAACACACACACGCACACGCACACACATACACACACACACACACACACACACACA
>NC_068986.1:64298641-64311406 GCF_001194135.2 Octopus bimaculoides
TTCCCTTATTTTTCAATTTGCTTGGACGATAGTTTATGAAAAATAGAAGCATAAAGTAAATGAAAGTAAGCTTCAATCAAGAATGGAAACTCTTTTCGAATTCGACACGGTTGCTACCTTATCTATTATTCGCAGAACCCTCACAAAAAACAAAACAAAACAAAAAAAAAGCAAAAAACAAACAAAAAAAACCCCAATAAATAAAGCCTGGATACCATAAAGTATCTAGATAAATTCGCTGGGTTTCATCAGAAATTACATACATACATACATACATACATAATAGATACATACATACATGCATACATACATACATATGTACACACACACACACTCACACACGTGCGCGCGCACACGCACACACGCATATTTGTGCTCTTTAGCACTGTACGCCTACAAGAGAAGCTTTCTCATGACGATCACGGAAGTCCTGACTCTCGATGATACATGATGTTATTCTGAAGCAATATTGTTTCTATCGTTAATAACACTAGATCATGAGTTCGATTCCCGGCCTGAGCGGTGCGTCGTGTTGTTGAGCAAAACACTTCGTTTCACGTTGCTCCAGTCCACTCAGCTGTAATTGAGTCACCCTGCAGCGGATTAACATTCCAATCAAGGGTAATGTTGGCCTGTTCGCCAAGCCAGCGGGGTGGCATCATTCGAAAGCTAAAACGATGCAAAGCGCATTGTGACCAAGGATGTATAACAAGAGTCGATAGTCTGATCTATCTATCTATCTATCTATCTATCTATCTATCTATCTATCTGTCTGTCTGTCTGTCTGTCTGTCTATCTATCTATCTGTATATGTATGTATGTACTAGACAGGGCATAAATAATGCTCATTACATATTTTCTTTATTGTAGTAAATTTGACTTACAGCTATTTCCAGTAGTCATTGTATGTTCCTTGTTGATAGGTTTACTCAATCAGCCCATTGAACTTATAAATTATTTTGCCCGGATTGGTAATCCCTCACTATTAATTAATTAACTAATTATATGTCATTCTTCAGTTTTATTTCAAGATTTCTTGCTAATAGAGAAAGAGTCGGTTTCTAACCTAGATCCAAGGGGTCCTTCATTGGAATTTCAATATGAACAACAGGATATGTAGGCATGTATGTATGTATGTATGTATGTATGTATGTATGTATGTATGTATGTATGTGTGTGTGTGTGTGTGTGTATATATATATGTGTATGTATGTATGTATATATTTTGATGTTTTTATATGAGTGTGTACGTGTGTGTGTGTGAGTTTATGTATGTATGCATTTATGCGTGTGTGCAAAATCACTACTTTAAGAAGCACTATAATGAGAACTCGCAGTGCTCATGCCTCTTCCAACATTTTCGACAACTGAAGTCGTCCTTTATTGAGAATAGTTGGCTACATTGTGAAATAACTTACACCAACAACTTACAGTTGCACCCTCGTGAACAGTTATCATTTCTGAATTAGGCACATTATCTAAAAATTGTAGGGAAAAGTAAAACGAGGTTATGTAACGTTTAAGCTTTCCTCATGGGGAATAGTAACTCTTGCGGTATTTAATTACATCTCTTCATGTTCTGATTTCGAATCCTTCCAAAGATAATTTTGCCTTTTTATCTTTCTAGGATCGACAAAATATGAAGTAATTATGAATAAGGTAATTATCTTTTACATGTTTCTGTCAGTGGACTGCGGCCATGCTGGGCACCACTTTGAAAGGTTTTAAGTGAACAAATCGACCCTAGGATTTATTTTTTTAAAGTCTGGCACTTTAAAAAAAAAATGAAGAAATGAGAAGAGAAATGGAGAAGATCTCTTTTCCTGAACCGCAGAAGTTACTGGGACGTAAAGAAGCCAACGTAAACAAGTAGTGTGTGTGTACGTGTATGTGAGTGGGGGTGGTGGGGGTGAGTATAGATATAAAGATGACACACACAAACACTCATACACACATATACGACACATTTCTACACATTTTCCGTCTATCAAATCCACTCACCAGGCATTGGTCGGCCCGGAGCTATAGTAGAGGATACCTATCCAAGGTGCCGCGCTATAGGAAAGGACCTAAAATCACGTGGCAACAAAGGGAGCTTCTTAACCATACAGCCATGCCTACACCAATATTAATTAGCAACACATGTTGAAGTGAAATGGCTTCAGTTAGGGAGGAATCCTGAATCGCTATACGACCCACGCCATGAGTCAATGATCAACTCTCTACGCGTTCACTCAGCCTGACAAACGTCTCTCAAACTACACCTTATACTTTGAAATAAAGGACATATTGGATAACATGATCCTAGATACATTATGCATGAAAAATACACATACACATATAGTCATGGCTGCAACACCTTTGATGATAAGCCTATTTCATCATGTCATATATGGGGCTACACAACAACAGTAACTGCAATAGAATCAAAAATCCTAACAACAACAACAACAACAACGGTGACGATATCAGCGTCTCGCATTATATTGTCTTTCAATATTAACGGAAACAAAGGCGGTGAGCTGGCAAATTGTTAGAACACCGGGCAAAATGCTTAGCGGCATTTCATTCGTCGTTACATTCTGAGTTCAAATTCCGCCGTGGTTGACTTTACCGGTCACACTTCGGGGTCGATAAAATAAGAACCAGTTGAGTACTGAGGTCGATGTAATCGACTTATCTTTCGCCATAATTTGAAAGAAATGTTAACAAAAACTAGGCCGCGAAATAACAGAAACAACGCGCCGGACAAAAATGCTTAGTGGCATTTCTTCCGGATCTTTACTTTCTGAGTTGAAATTCCGCCGAGGTTGACTTTGCTTTTCTTTCGGGTCGACAAAATAAGTACCAGTTGAGCACTATGGTCGATATAATCGACTTGCTCCTTCCCACCAAAATTGCAGGCATTGTGCCTATAGTAGAAAGAATATTAGCAATAAACACGGGCTGCAAATTGGCGGAATCCTTAGACCGTCAGACAAAATGCTTTGTGGTATTTAAGTACAACTCTTTACCTTCCTTCTCCAAATCCTGTGGTCCCATCATTGATGTCAAGTTATTAGCAACTCTTCTGATAACCTCCTCATTCATCCCTCAAGTTCCTTATTCTATATTCATTACCTTCTTACATAGAAGCCCTCTCCCTACTCCGTACGTCATATCAACTGAATACACTCATGCCATAACTTCAATCCAACCTTCGATATCCAAAATATTTGGGGATTACTTACGTAGATTATGTTTATTTTAAAACATACAACAAAACCTCCCGAAACTCGAAACCCATAATTATGTATTGCCCTAGATTTAATTTGACTTCCAATGAAAGCAATCAAACAATACATATTTGTTATAATACAAACAACTAAAGCACCTAGAAAGCAAAAATCCTTTAACAAATTCATCCCTACGAGAATGAAGGACAACTGAGATCAATGAGACCACAAGATATTAAAGATTAACAACGACAAGCATATCAAACATATTTCCATCATCAGCTACCAAACGGATATCACTATAGTTTCGACACCTGAATAGTACTGTTCAACAGCGGTATCAACAGCGTTAAAAACATAAACGCTGCTTGGGGATTAATAAACAAGTAGCAGGAGCGAAACATTTGCTGATGCATCCATTACGTCTAGCGAACATAAAATTATCATCCATTCTCAATGATTTAATTTTACTTTTTTGTGCTTCTGACGTCAATAACACAATTAATCAAATATTGGGTTCAATCTTATCGATTAAACTCACCCATCCCAATCTGCCTAAGTTAGAAATCAATATTAACAGAAATGAAAAGAGATCAACTGGCAGCGATACAGTACTGGATTAAATGTTTAGTTTTCATCTCTCAACTACCTAGGTTCAAATTTCGCCTTAGTTCAGTTTTACTCTCACCTCTACGGTTTCAAAAAGTGAGTACCAGTAATATATTGAGCACTATTCATTTGGCTGGACACTACCACTTCAACTTTGTGACCTTGTACCAACAAACAATATTACGATAATGTAAGAAAGCAACATCAGAAGGACCAGAAAGTGTTAAGAAAAGATAGTATCAATCGAATCCCCTTTGTTATATCATTGGTATTATTTTATTGAACGTGGAAAGCAAAGGCAAAATCCCGTGAGATTTGAACTCAGAACATAGGGCTTAACACTGCAGAACATTTTGTCCGGTACTCTACCACACTGTAACTCTAATACTCACCAGCTGTAATAAATATATCTTCATTTAGTGCAAGACAGCACAGTTTCGAGGAAGAGTGTAGTTTTGGAATGGAAGGATATAATCGATTAAGTCACTCAAACGGTCCCACCACCTCCAATAAATAAATGAATATAAGCCAAAAGAAAATAATTATAATTTCTAAGAAAGTCACAACTTCGTGGCGAATGAATAGTGAAAGAAATTAATTCCAGTATTTGAATGTAACGTATAACACCCACAGAATGATGGATAAAAAAAGTTGACTCGGTGAGTTTCGACAGTGACGTAACTAAATACCGTAAATGTATGTAATATGCTGTTCTACAGGATTTGCCAATCTAGAACCCTGAGGATGAATAAAAATAATGGAACTTATAGTAGCTATAACTAGTTGCTGATAAATTACAGTGCATTATGATATTTGTAATAGTTGTCTTAAGTGCACTGGTAGCTAAAGAGAAAATATTACGTTATCTACAATAAGGTTTTCACACTGGATTCTATAATATCTATTTCTCGCCATCTCAAATATCCTTGATGTTGACTTTTGATGTTTTCTCAATATAAAACAACAACCAGAAGTAACTGTCTCCTTCTGACAACTCAATTTAGATGAATGCTGCTAAAAGTACGTGTTGCACTTCCAATATACTTTAGCTTCTGCTTCTCACTAACAAGTTAGAATACTCCAAAAAAAACGAGAGAATCATTATGTGTCTATCCACTCAACTAAAGATAGCAGCCCAATCTCCTCAAATCACATCTTATCTTCTTAAAGAAAGAAGAATGTAGACGATGATATGGAAAAAGATGGTTACAATAACATCATAACATGCTATTATTCAGTTTCTTCTGACAATTATTAGAATTGAGTGACTCTTTATTGTGATCTAGTCACTTCATATGTGGTATGTAGGTTATTACTAGTTCTTATATTCCAAGCAACACCGCAATCTTATCATTTACGTAAAATTATTAGGAAGCCTTATGTTAAGTCCTTCCTCATTCATCCCTTAAGATATACATCCTAAATCTATGCCTGTTGCCTTCTCAAATAGAAGCTTCTCTCTGATCAATACATCAAATCAACTAAATAGATTCTAGTTATATCTTCAATATGATCTTCTATATCTAAAACATTTGTAATTCACTTACATTCCGTTTGTTCTAATATATATTCTATGGACTACTAATCATATAAATCAGGAATATCATTCATTCTCACTAATTTAATCTTAAGAATGGGGTCACAAAATTACAGGGTAGGGAATGAATTTGTGCGACGTGAATACCATTCTAAATGATATTTCATTAGTGACGTAACGAAAGCAAAATGGTTATATCTAGGAATCGAGTCGGCGTCGAAGAATTCGTTCACCGCGAATTTACCTCAGATTTTTCAGTGCTTACTGAATCACATCGTTATTAAAGGGATCATCTTGAAAGTTCTCTCACTTCCAGATGTTTTTCCTGAAAATAACCACCCAAAGGATCTGTTGGCTTAAGCAGAACTTTACTTTGAGATAGTCATATTTGATTAGCTTTCAGTTTGGTATTTCTTAGGTTCACATTTCTATGGTTGACTTCTCTTAGTTTTCTTTATCTACCTTACAGAAAAAAACAGGGCTGCGAATTGGCTGAAATGCTAAAGTCCTCAGACCAAATGACTTTTACTCTAGAATCAACTGGTGTGATCGATTTTGTCACTCACTCTTCCAAGGTCGATGCATTTCATTGGACGTCGATTCAATCGACTATGTCCTTCTCCGGCACGACAAACTTTGGTCTTGCGACTTAGTACAAGAATCAATATAGTATTAAACCTCATACATTTTGACAAACCTCAAAATAGGAAAGGTTTCTATCATGTAAAATCAATTCCGTCATGCACTTATCCACCCACTCACTCCCTCTCGCCTCCTCTTATGATTTATGCCTGGTGTCCTTATACAGAGATTGCGGAAAGTGGAATAAAGTAGATTAAGAAGAGCCTACTCGGATATTGCTTATGTTACTTCCTGGCCAGTAACTGTTCGCATACCAAATATGACAATATTTGATAGTGGGGAGAAAGAATAACTACATCCTAAGTAAAGAAATAAAATAAAACCATCGACTGTTCACAATTGTTCAACTGCATCGACCCATATAATGTGCTAGTAGAGATTCTTATGTATAACATTCTGATAATGATTACAAAGAACCAATTCAACACAGAAATATAAACTATCGGATATTGTTTAAAGGAAAAACATAGCATTAAACAGTAGAGGGATAAATCTCAGCTTGGATAGAAGACCAGTATGTGGCAAGTAATATGCCCTGGAGGTCTACTGTCTGCTTCTTGTATTTGGGTAGACCAAAACAGGCAGAATTAATTGCTTCCGCCGTTTCATTACCACAGCTTGGGAGGAATACTCCAAGAATTAGGCTCATAGTAATTGCTAACTATCAGAATTAAGGTGATGAGAATTATAACTACCTATTATATCTCCTTCATAAATAAATGATCTTATGATCACAAAAAAAATCTGTATTAGATTAGGAAGGTGTTATATAATTCTTTTTTCTAAAGCATTAGATATTTCTATAGGTCGGTCACTATCGATTGGCATCCGCGAATACAGAGGCTGACGCCTATCTTTGGGATCTACAGATCTTAACGAATGAAGGAAAACTTTACTTTGACAAGTACATGGCACATAGGGCCCTCATTTTTATATCTGCTGTAGTCGTTGTCATAATGTACATCTAGGCAAGGCACTTAACTACTTTATTTAGTTTTAAAATTCACTCCTGCAATACATTTGTTCCCATTTAATTATAGTAGGGGAATAATTTGAAGGTGATCTGGTTTCTCTTACGAATAGTTTGAGTGGCTGTCGAGAGGCTCCCACTTTGGCTTAATGATTATTTAGTTTTATCTTTTATCTTTTAATTGTTTCTGTCATTAGACTGAGGCCATGCTGGGGCACCGCCTTGAAGAATTTTAGTGGAATGAATCGGCCCCAGTACTTTTTTTTAAAGTCTGGTACTTATTTTACCTGTGTCTTTTGTCGAACCGCTAAGTTATGGGGGTTTAAACACACCAACGACGGTTGTCAAGCGATGGGGGTGCGGCAAACACAAACACACACACATACGACGGGATTCTTTCAGTTTCCATCTACCAAATCTACTCACAAGGCTTTGGTCGGCCCGCGGTATAGTAGAAGAGACTTGCCCAAGGTACCACACAGTGGGATTTAACCTGGAACTGTGTAGTTAGGAAGCAAACTTCTTATCACACAGCCACACCTATAGGTATCTGGTTGTCTGGAAAAGTTAATGTAGCGTCAAGAGAAAGACCTGCCTCTTGTGTAAACCTCTTAGTTTTATGATTTATTGGGGCAGAATTCCAGCAGAGGAATACAAGGATCTCTTTGATTAAACAAATGATCGATTCTGTTACGGAGTGGAGAGAAATATTGAAATAAATCTATCGCAATATAATATTGATATTTATTTCCCCATTTCAAACTAATAAATTGTAAAGCTGACCTTGTATTTAGGTCAAACATATATGTTGATAATGTAAAGTTTCTAACGCAGCTTGTTACCAGTTGTAGAAAATAGTGTCCTAAAAGCGAATTATTATAAAATTATTGTAAAATAAATACCAACATTCTTGGTATAACTAACTAAGTAACTTCAATTATCAGTGATGAGAAAAAAAAAATCATTATTTTAATGATTGACTAAAGTAAAGGAACTTTGGAATTTTAATAAATTAAAATTAATTACTAACAGAATGCAGTGGGGAGTTTGATCTTCGGCAGCATGGTAATAATTCTGAATGTAACTGGACGTGATCAATAAATTATAGTCCAAATGTAAAATTTACAAAGATTTTCTTAAGCAATTATAATAAACTGATTGTATTCTACGTTGTGGGATTAAGTGAAGGAATTGTCAACTGATTTGCTGTGGCGAACAGCTCGAACAACGCCTTGGAATACGGTTTCATTCTCAGTTTTGAAATTTAAGGACTTAACATAAAGAACTCACTGAAAGACTGAACTACGAGTATTAACGGCTTGCTGGTGCCTTTTTTATGCTTTTGTTACGAACGCTTCATGTACTATAAAATCCTGCTGTAACTTTTTAGAAAACATGATATCAGCAATGCATGTCGATAATGAAAACGAACGCGTGTGATTGATCCAGCCGTGATGTAGCAGTTTTATATCTTTATTAAATACGATGATACAACTCAACTGAGAGTACAACCGTCTGGTGAGGAAACATCGGTATTTGTTATATAGCCTGAGGGTATGGACGACCGAATCGATAAAGTGCTGGACATCTTATTTGAGAGTTCAAAAATTTGTATTCTGTGTTCGAGTTCAAGACAATTGTTTCATAATGGTTTATTCCATTTAGTTCTAAGTATAGACCAAACTGGAAATAGTGGCTCCACTTTAACGTTATTGAGCTGCAAATCTTCGTATAGATAAAGCTACATGCGACATGGCGCAGTGTCTAGGAATAAATTTACCTCAGTTGTACAAACTTGAAAAAAGGACTAACATTCCTCCCACCCCACGACCACAACAGCCATCCGACTAATTGACATGAAATCCCTCCCCAACACACATCAACTGATTACAGAACATTTGTGGTCTAGACAGCTTGCCTGGACTACAAATGTGCTTTGTCTACTCTACTTGTTTCTATAGCTACTTCAATACCCGTTGTTACTCGGAGTGTGCTGATAAGTACTTAGATACTCCCATTTCGCTTGTTTCTCCTCTTCATCCATATTGTGTTTACCCACCGTGTACTCTTACTAAGCACTTAACCCAGTCTTTCTTCCTCGGACCGTCATTCCTCTGGAATTCTCTTTCTGCTTATGTTTTTTTGCTTTTAGAGTCGTTGACCAGCAACTATTTAAGAGAATGATTGACTGAGTTGGCCTCAGCAGTTTTGAAGGCCTGCGAATGCCTTGGTTACAACCCTTTCCTCCAGACTAAACCAATACAAAATAATAAAAAACGATCGTGGAATTCCACCTAGGGAAACTATGTAAGTCATATAGCTTACATCAGTCAACAGTGGGCATAGTTACGGTTAGTTGTGAAACAATTGAGTGCTAGAAATATACCAAAATATCTAATCATGGGCCTGCATACAATTACTTATTTTCCTGTATTATGCTCACTAGGATAGTTATATTGATTCAGTCAGACACGTACACAGTCTCATATTTATGAGAGTTGGGAGAGAAGAAATTATGAGACGATTATTCCTGTAACAAGGAGTATAAGTGATGTAAATAAAGCGAAGTTGCTTTAACCGAGGAATCGCTACAATCACGTGTTCTTGTCTCGTTAGGAGCTTGTCTGTATTCGGTAGTACTGAGATGCTGACCTCATTGAATAGTATTGAATTGTTAGTTATAGAATTGGAATATGAGAAGGGTTCTTGGATTCCTGAGAGTTTAGCAATATTCTCACAACTCACCATAGCCGAAAGGAGGAACCTCTACGCAATCGATTCACCTGCTAGAAATAGCAGCCAAATTTTCCTAGAATAGCACCCTGATATCTTTAAAAAAAGAAGAGAGAACACTGGACAAAATAGTAACAGATATACAGAATAAAGGAATTGTCACGACTGGAATGCTTTTGATCATAGATGTGCTCGATCGAGACTAGTCATCATTAACAACAATAAGAACTATTGACGTAGTGTTTTATAACATTATAATGATAATCTCTAATTGCACAGATTCCTGACCCCAGATAAATTTGAAATTGAAATCTGATCAATAAATGACTATTTTATCTACATGGATTTGTAACATTGGTTTCAGATTTTAGCACAAAGTCAAAAATTTGGCGGGGGGTGGGGTGGGGTGTATGTCGAATACATAGACTCCAGTACTTAACTGGTACTTACTTTATTGACCCTGAAAGGGAATTTGGACTCAGAATGTAAAGACAGACAAAATGGCACTAAACATTTCGCCCGTTGCGTTAACGATTCTGTAAGCTCACCACCTTACATGGACCTATAATATTAATTAACAGTCTAAGGCGGCGAGCTGGTAGAATCGTTACAACGCCGGGCAAACTGCTTAGCGGCATTTCGTCCGTCTTCACGTTCTCAGTTTAAATTTCACCGAGGTCGACTTTGCCTCTCATCCTTTTGGAGTCCGTAAAATAAGAACACTGGGGTCGATGTAATCGACTTTTTCCTCACTCGAAAATACTGGCTTTGAGGCAAAATTTGAAACCAATATTAATAAACAGTCTTAAGCAACATCTGTTTGCACTCCCTAAAATAAAGGACTTTTGTGACTAAAATAAACAGATAATTGACATTCAGGATATGATAGTTGATGTATATGCTCTGGAACCTTTTATATATGGAATGCAATAATGTATACATTATATTGTGTATAGTATTTGAACTAGTAACTACACCAAATATGACTGGTCTGAACATTCGGTGGAGAAGATTAAGTTGTTTATATATCTCATGTTTCTGCATTCAAGTTGTATCGAGGACGGCAAAATAATTACTTGTAATACATTGCAGATAAGTGGATTCTCTGTATCGCCATTTTAAATTCAGCGTTCTATTGTTCCAACTTTAATTCCAACTGAAGGCTCAGCTGACATTTTCTTCCCTATCAGACTGATAAACTCAATGCTAACAATACAGTGGTGCCGGTTAAAACAACCACAGTGCTTATCTTTCAAAATTTTACGTTCAGAATCTTATGTTCAGCAAAATGGAAAAATATTCATAATTGTTGGTATAATATCTAATGTATTTTAGACAACTAGTTATAGAACAATCGTGTCTATTGTAGCTGTTTCTCTCACCTAATGTGAGAAATAGGTATCATAGTTATTGTATATGCTATTAGGTATAGACTAGCGTCGTATTCAGGGAGATGAGGTTGAGTGGATTTCCTGTAATCTTTTAACTGGTGGGCTAATTTGAAATGATCATGCACTCGTATATAATTTACACTCGTTATGTTGTCACAAAAGACAAAATGTTAAAAACTAACCCCAGGCTGCTATAACTGAACAGTAAAAAACAATTCACGATAGCTGACACTTATTACCAAATTCATGATCAAATTAAGATCAGGAACTACAGATGTCTACTTCCTACGTAATAGTCTCATATAATCTACTGAGCGTTCCCCTCTGATGCTGGTGTTTAAATGTAACGTAAAATATTATCTATAGCAGACTTAAGGCGGCGAGCTGACAGAATCGTTAGTACGCCAGGCGAAATGCTTAGCGGTATTTCGTCATAATATTCTGAGTTCAAATTCCACCGAGGTCGACTTTGCCTTTCATCCTTTCGGGGTCGATAGATTAAGTACCAGTTTCTCCGGAAATGAAGTTGGGTTTAGTGAGTAGCTAGCAATTCTTGCTACTATAATTATCCAAAGACGAATCGGTATGTCGTACAACACGGAATGTCGTACAACACGGAATGTCGTACAACACGGAATGTCGTACAACACGAAAGAAAAAAGGGTTGGAAATGAAGACGTAGGCAACTTTTCTCGCTTCAGAAACATTTCCTTTTGCACCGTTTTTGTAGTTATTATTTTGTCCAGCAAACTCATAATCAAAGACGTTCCACCTATACCAGACATATCTTACATCTAATGTACATTTTTTCTTACTCTTTTACACGTTTCAGTCATTTGATTGCAGCTATGCTGGAGAATCGCCTTTAGTCAAAGAAATCGAACCCAGGACTTATTCTTTATAAGTCTAGTACTTATTCTAGCGGTCTTTTTCGACGAACCGCTAAGTTACAGGGACATAAACACACTAACATCGGTTGTTAAGCGACGGTAGAGAGGTGAGGGCACACAGACACAAATACACACACACACACACACACACACACACACACATACACACACACATACACGACGGGCTTCTTTCAGTTTCCGTCTACCAAATCCACTCAGAAGGCTTTGGCCGGCCCGAAGCTATAGTGGAAGACACTTGCCCGTGATCTGAAAACGAACTGGCTGCTATTTCTAATAGGTCGAATTACAACATCAAGGTTCCAGCTCTTTGTCATCACCTGCATCATAAATGTCTCTGTTGAAGCCCCGGATGTCAAAATATTGCAGTGAGTCAACGAAGGGGGTCCTCTACGCGGCCATTTGATCAACTAAAATCATATCATGCCATCTTAAAAAGGTAACGTATACGTTGGAGAATGTAGCACTAAATATAGAAAAAAGATGGGATGGGCATAACAGGACAGCCTTTAATTATAAGATTGATGGGACAAAATTGATTTGAGGTAAAACGGTAAGAACAGGCTGCATTCCTAATAAATAAACTATATAGAATATATGATTATACAAAAGTTGCAGTTTTTATTAAAACCGATGTGTGGGTCTTACGAAGAGCAACTTAGAATTTAAAGAAGAATGAACTAATAAAGATGTGCTAAGATCATTTTCATTTTTCTATACATACATACATACATACATACATACATACATACATACATAC